>NC_084531.1:15387395-15687395 GCF_024500275.1 Phycodurus eques
TCGGGGTAGGGGTTTGTGGTTGCGTAGCATCGATCCAGCAGCACGTTGAACCTTTTGAAAAGATCATCATTTGTCTTTTCTTGTCCTGATGACTCTATGAATGCTCTTGGAAGACAACTTTTACCTGTCCGTTAGATTAGTGGCTCGCACAGCAACATAGATTTTGGTCTTCAGTTGGAGCCCCGTTGGTGGAATGGTAAGAGCATTTTGGAACTGATCATCCTGACCAGTCAGACAAAGCAATTGATGTACCAAAGATTAAACCATTAATAAAAGCAAAAATGTCATCAGGGTTCATTGTCTATGAGTGAGGGGAAAGACTGAATCGTAAGCTTGACATACAGAGATAGTCGTGATGACTGCTGAGCCTGAAGGCGAAGCTTTCAACCACATTCCCACCCTCACCAATAGTAACCAGCTTTGACTGAAAGTGACAGAAATTAGTTTCCTCTGCAGGGTTTCTAGGCTCACCCTTAGAAATCATAGTGACGCGTCAGATAAGGAGCTCAGCTATCCAGAAAATGTGTCTCCATATTGAGCGTAACCTGGTATGTCTATGTGGTAGGAGACTTTGGGCACACCTAGATCATGGTGGAAGGAGTGTGTCTCACAGCTTGCCTGGTAACTCTTCTGTGCAGCCCCTGTGGTGTAGGGGTGACGAGAGAGCTGAGCCAAAAGGCAATGTTTTTCGTGTACCTGTCTGACTACCTTCCCACCCTCACCTACGGTAACCATCTTTGACGAAAACAATTAGATTGTGGATGCAAGCATCTGCGATGAGGTTCCTGCACAGGATGTCTGGGCTCGCCCTTAGCCAAAGGGAAAGGAGCTTGGTTGTCCAGAAAACAAACATTTGATGTGGCTCGGGCAACAAAAGATGCCTCTGGGACGCCACTTTGGTGAGGTGTTCTGCGTATTTCCAACTCAATTGTCTGTGTGGTGAGTACCTCAGGTTCTTGTTCTCGTGTGAGGGAAAGAAGGATCATGAGCTCATCATCAGCTCGGCGGATTAGTGGTTAGCACGTTTGCCTCACAATCAAGGTATACAGGTAGAGGTCGTTGTGTTCTTCCTCTCACATCCTGAAAACGTTGTTCAAGACTCTACGTTTTACATACTGTCGGTGTGAATGTGAGTTTGAATGGTTGTTTGTCTGCCCTTCAATTGACTGGCGACTAGTCAGGGTGATTCCCGGCTTCTCTTTCCTAAAGTTACCTCGGATAGTCTCCAGTTACCCGCAACCATATTGAGGACAAGCGCTATAGAGAATGGATGGACATCAATTTGATCCTATGGTTGAATGGTGACCAGTCCTGGATGTACCCTGCCTCTCGCCATAAGGCGTCAGCTTCCCTCTCATCCTGTTCAGGATAACCAGTGTAACAAATGGATAAGTTAGATGTTGTAAATTCAGATCCGCTCTTACTTCATATAACTCCAAGCTCAATGTGCTTATGAAGCTGCCATTGTTGTCTTTGATAGCCAAGTTCACACCAGATCTGTAAGGGATAAAAAAGAAAAGAGTGGTTCGTGACTTACAGACCCACAAAAGTGGCACGGTGCCACAGCGTGCCCCACTCACACGGCCAGCTCAGTGTTATTGATAATATATTGCATAGGGTAGAGGCAGGAGAACTTGTAGAGGAGCTGCGGCCGGTAGGTGATCACGCCAGTCGACGGATCAGTGGAGGTGACGGCGCCGGAGATGTTGACAAACTGGACATTGGAGAAGTCTGCGAATGCTCCGGTGCCCACCTGAGTGATGATCTTCAGAGAAACGCTTCAGTCAGATCACTGAGCTCTCGGCGTGAACCCATAGTCCATGTGACAACCTACCTTGAAATCATTCCCGCACACCGACATAGAGCTTTCATTTATGGGGAAGCTGAATTTTAAGACAGGTGGGTTGACGTCAAACTCCGCCGTACCGAAACATTTGTCGTTGTTATACTCATTGTTGAGCACCATGAGGGACTCGTTGTAGAGCGCTTGGTACACTGGACAAAGGTAAATGCTCAGGTCCATGTGCTCGGTGCCGCAGTCCACCATTATGTCAGAGTTTTCTGAGACAAACACAGCAAGGCGTGACCCTCCAAACAACACACAGAAAGGGTGAACAAACCATAAACGTACCTGGTGGTCTGTTTGTGTTACTCGTAATGCACTTAGCTGGTATCTGAGCCTGGGTTCTTAATATGACACCAAGGTGGCACACAACCAGCACCAACTTCATTATGCTGGACACATGAAACAACACAATGACAAACTTGAATAGCATCCCGTGGAGTGCATACCTCTGCCATGGCCAAACAATTCCAGTTGTTCACCTCCATAAATACCCACCGGCGGGAAAATTATAACTTATGACAAAAAGGTCATATTACTAGAAAAAGTAATTTTGTTAGACATTGTAATATTGCAAAAAAAGAGAGACAATTTTAAAGGAAAAAGTCATAGTGTTACAAGAAAAACATTGAAACAGGAAATATTACATTATGAGGAAAAAAGTTGAAATTGTATGAAAACATTATTGTGATTTGAAGACAAAAAAAAAGTTTTTTATGAGAAAAAGTCTTAATATAACTGCAAAAGAAGTCATACTTTTATGAGAAGCCATAATTTTACAAGAAAATTATGTAATTTTACATGATAATATTACTTTGTAACTTCATGAGAAAAAGACAAAATTTCCTCTTAACAGTTGTAATTTTATGAGATAAAAAAAAATTACAAGATTTTTTTTATGAGTATAAAGTCATTGTTGGGTTGAAATAAGGGAACAAAATCACAACTACAAAATTAATATTGAAATATTGCAAGTTGGGCGGCACGGTGGATGAGTAGTTAAGAAGAAGAAGAATCATGTTTTATTATCATGAGCATGCATGCATGCACACGAAACTTGCTCTCTGCATTTTACCCATCACAGTTCTGAGCACACGGGTTCAAATCTGGCCTCGTCTGTGCGGAGTTTGCATGTTCACCCCTGCCTGCGTGGGTTTTCTCCGGCTATTCCGGTTTCCTCCCACATCCCCTTCAATTAACCTCCCCATGGTAGGTTAGTAGGTTAATTGATGACTCTAAATTGCCCATAGGTGTGAATGTGAGTGCAAATGGTTATGTTTATACAGTATGTGCCCTGCGATTGGCTGGCGGCCAGTTCTCGCCCAAAGATAGCTGGGATAGGCTCCAACACACCCGTGACCTTAGTGAGGATAAGCGGGATGGAAAATGATTGGATGGACAGTGCAAGTTGTAATTTTACAAGTCAAAAGTAAAAGAAAAAAAGAAAAAGTAATGGTATGAAAAAAAAATTTTTTTTTTGGTCCTGTATCTGCATCCTTTTTATGCCGGAACAGTTTTACTGTGTCACACTGGATATTTTAAGCTTCCGCTGTGGTTTCTTCGTATTATAATCGAGGTTTATTGAGAATCAGAATCGAACAGAACAAAGTTTCTAGAGGAGAGAGAGAAACAAAGACAAAACACAAAGCACTAGTTGTAAACAGGTTGAGAGAAGTAAGTCATTACATTATCTACAACAATGAAACATTAAATATGAGTGTTGCATGGGGCTGTAGTGCTACACCCTGTGAGGGAAGGACAGGACAAGGACAGGAGAAGGCACATGCATGACAAGGGTCGTGAACCCGGCTGTACAACTGAAGTGTGGTGGGATTAATTATGTAAATTATAAAAGCCTACAGGACGAGAGTATAAGTGAGGGGATACACAAGCGATTTGCAAACTCATGAGTTATTTGTCGCAATAAGTGTGTGGCCCCACACCCAGTGAAAGAGTCCCAGGGGTGTGTTCCTGCCGATACATGCAAGTGAAATGACACCGTTTTACATGCACAAAGACTAACAGAAGTGTCCTGTAATTGCTGTGCTTGCACCGCGGAAGCTGAGGACCCCACCCAATCAATCGAGGGGTGGGATCGGTCCCAGGGGTCCACCCGAGAGCAGCCCGGTGGACGGGACACGTCCCACACCGAGGGACCCAGGGCGGTCCGACGGCCTCACCGAGGCGCCCCGACAACTGGCCACCCAGTGGGGGCCGCGGGGACCCAATGACAACCACCGCCGCACACACCCCGCCACCCCCCCTCCCCCATGAAAGCCAGACGCCCCCCAACCCGCAGGGCCCACGATGCAGCCAGTCCCCGCCCAGCCCGAGGGGAGGAGAGTGTCCCTTGTTTGTTGGAAAGGAGGGCGTATAGGGGCACCCGACAAGGGAACAATAAGGGAGGGGGGGGGGGGGGAGCCCCAACACCAAGCAGTCATCCAGCCCGCGGGGGGGCGGACTCAGGAGCACCGCCATGCAACTAAGTGAGAACCCACCTACCCCCCTGTTACTATGACTACCAGGCAGTCATTGGCCCTACCCCGTGTATCAGTGCCCCCCCCCCGCCCCCCGAGTGGTATGGTGCATTAAAATCTGGAGAGGTCAGTGAGCCGAGGGGGGGGCAAGGCTGCCAGGCACTGATGCCTAACAGCCAAATCCACCACCAGCCACCACCCCCCAGAGATGGGTGTGTGGGGCATTAAAACCTGGGAAGTGTGTGCGATGCATTTAAAATCCAGGGGGGCAGGGCCCACGGACCGGGAAACAGCACAAACGTGCTGAAACCCGGTCCAACACCCACACCGTCCTGATCCCATACCAGTGTCCCAGGAACCCTTTGATATGTATATGTGTCCAGATCTGATTAGTGAGAATAATATATACAGTGAATGGTGTGAGTTTGTGCGAAGTGAGTGATTAAGAGGCATGCCTCCTGCAGGTCGGGCACATTAGGCCGGACAACCTCCGACAAAGAGGGCTACTCCACCCAGACCCGCAGCACCGACCCCTGGGCCCCAGGCCCACATTCCCGCCAGCACCCACTACCCACCCCCGACTGTGGGAGGTGCCCCCCCCCAAACCAGGCAGGGACAAAAACCCCACAGCAGGCCCAACAGCCCGCAGGGGACGGCCCGGCTCCCCCACGGGGAGAGGAAGACCCCAGCGGGATGCAAGGAACGGAGAGAAGAGGAGGAATCGGGCTGAGGACAGACAAGGGGGCCCCACCGCCCCCACCAGCAGCCAGAGCGGGGGACCCAGGCGGGCACCAGCTGGCACCGCCCCAGCACCCACGGAACATGGGCGAGTCACCATCACACCACCATTACTCCTCAGGAGGTCGTCCCAGTGGTTCCCCCCCACCCCCGAGATCAGAAAGGAGTGAAAAAAGTCCACAGACGCCAGAACAGCAAACACTGGGACAAGGGGAGAAGATCCCCACTCCATGCATGTGTTCTCTCACCATGCAAACCGATCTAAAATGTGTGAAAATAAAAATGAGAAAAGAAAAAGAAATAAATAGAATAATAAAACAACAACCTCGACAACAAAGAATACAGAATTCCATTGTTTACTTTCACACTTATGAAAATAGTCTTGCTTTCTTTTTGTGATATGACCTTATTCCTGTTAGGTTTTCTGTTCTTTTTTTTTCATTTCAGTGTACCACTAATATTCTTCTGTATTATTCTCTCAGAAGGAAAATGTTTCAAAAAAGCATTATCTTTCAATATTCACAAAAATGAAAAGATGTTTTTCAAATGGCTCAAAATTTTTAATCATAGGAAAATATTGTATAAAATATTACAATTGTCATTGTCAAAGCACAAAATACATAATTTAAAGGTGACAAGTAATAATAATAATGTAATTTTATATATTTTTTTCCATTTCAGTATGGCCCCAATATTCCTCTGTAATATTCACTCAGGAGGAGTGTTTAAAAAAAAGCCCTATCTTTCAATATTCACAAAAAAAGAAAATGTTTTTTTAAATGGCTCCAAATTCTTAATCACATACAAGTATTGTACACAAATAATACAATTAGATTGTCATTGTCAAAGCAGAAAATATGTAATTTAATGGCGTCAAATAATAATAATAATAATAATAAAAAGGATAAGCGGCTCAGAAAATGGAGGGATGGATGGATGATAATAAAAGAGTTCTCACCTGCAAATCATCATTTTGTGTCTCCCAGTCATCGCCCACATTTATAGTGTCGCCTAAAGGGGCGTGCGAGGGCAATCCACAGGACAATAGTGCAACATGAGCCCTAACTTCCACAGCATAAATGCATTTTTTGGGTTTGTTTTCATTTTCTAAATTTAACCTTTTTATTTTGGTTTCGGGGTAGAAAATCACATTCGGAAGAAACAAATCACTGAACACATCATTATTGAACTGGATATGTAAATATTCACCAATTATTTATAAATTGCATCATTTCAATTCCAATCAAAAAGGTGAATGACCTTCATAATTTTACAAAGGTATCTTACAATTGATTGTTTGTAAGATGCTATATCTCTATAGAATGACCATGATTCATTCCCTTGTGTGCATGCATGGGAAAGTGCTGCTTGGAGAACAGCAACAACAAGCAAAGAGTGTGAGAACTCTTCTTCCTCACGGATCTTTTGATGTGATAAACATGGTACTTGGCACTCGTCAAAAGTTTTGTAACCGAGACTCTTTTGTTGCTGCCCCATGGCTATCCTGTAAACTGTAAATATATATATATATATATATTTTTTTTTTTTATAAAGTCGAACAGATAGTGTTGTGGCACTTATGAAAGGCCACACCCGTGTGGGAGAACTCCTGTTCTTGGTCTTCGCATCGAGGGCCTTCTCGCTTTACTGCTCCCCCGTGGCTATCACCACAGTACCGCGCTGTGTGGAGACGGAAAGGGCATATTACAATACATTAGACAGCTCACCTTTCAAATGCCATTTTTAATTACTATACTTTTGTCATCCCAAATAAAAAAAAAGTATGATCTTGCAGCCATGCCCTCGGCATTACTGCGTGACAAAACATCCCTCAGCGGTAAATCTTCTGCCCCTGCGGAAATATGTATCGCTTGTATAGTGTACATATTGAGGACAGCTACGGCAAAAGCACATTCTGTGCAAGTAACATCCACAAAGAGAACCCAGAATAGCAACTGTGACCTCATTGTATGCTTAGACAAAAGTGTTTTGTTGCCACGTGGTCGCTGCACCATGTGGTAACGAGTCGTCCATTATTCGTATTGACCAGCAGTATTCTGTATTTTTGATCAGTGGTAGGAAGTAACAAAGTTCAATCAGGTAGCTGTACTTTACTTGCGTCTTCATTTTTCTGATGACTTACTATATGTCCCATTTGAAATCAGATATCTTTACTTTCTACTGTTTACTTTGTCAAAATAGGCTTTTTTTTTTTTCAACCGATGACGAGATGTATAGTAAATGAAGAGAGTTAATGTCAACCATTATTGAGATCTTGATTGAGTGAGATCTTGGGGACCTGGCGGTAAAAAAACAGGGACAGTACCGACATGGAGGAATGTGAACCAGGGAGCATTAATGAAGATAGCAACAGATTTGGAGAAGCAATATATTCCCATCCATCACCTTATTTAAAAGAATTGTGTGATGTTGTTGGCTAAAAGAACGAATGTGAGCTTCTGGCATAAAAAAATAAAATACATTTTTTTTGTGTGTCTTCCTCTCAGTACGAGCACTATGGAAATTAACACAAGAGGCAAACTATTTTGTGTGCACAGATGTCCCTGTCATGTGTCAGTGAGTGTGACTCCCATAAAGGAGGGCAGGTGGTAACAAAGGCATGCATGGATGTTTACGTTGTGCAACATAAATGTCCATCTCAGGGGGCTGGGGGCAAACAGGCCTCTTCTCTGGTGACACTCCCCACGCATGTGTGCTCATACTTTAGTCTATATGCTACATCACATAATGCACAAAATACATAACACAAAAATCTCACTCTTTCACTACTGAGTCTTCAACCAGGATTTAAGACTCCTTTTACGTTGCCATGTCAAACTGACCTGGTTTGAAGTTTAAAACTCTTGAAACTAAAACTAAACTTTGCTGGTCATATTTTTGGTCTCTTCTTCTTTTCCGTTCATACATTTTTAACAGCTTCTTACATGGTTTATTAAAACCCTGTAATGCCTGACCCCAGAAATAATGGACAGAAAATTCTGATTTCTTGAATTTGGAACCTTTATTTGTCCCTTTCACAAAATCTGAAAACGAAATGACAAAAAATTATTTGCATAGAGGTTTTTTCATTTGTATCGTACATGATACTGTGAATATGATCTGTGAAAACAATCAGCTTTCTCTGGCCCTATTTTGTGCTTGATTTGCAAGAATTCCCTGCTGCAGATTCAGAAGGCGTGACATACATGGTGTCAATCATTTGTTGTGTTCTCGCAAACAGCACTCATCGCGGCCTCCCAAAAAATAAAACTTTAAACTGATAACAGTGTCATAAAACTCCATTATAAATAAGGTGATTTTATTGAGGCTGAAGGTGTGTGTCCAGAATGAGTGTGCCAGCGGGTAATGATTTTTTTTTCTTCACTGATCATTTTACTCATGAACTCCTGTCAAGTCATTATGACGGTTTTAACAAATTTTGTTGAAAACATGCCCATTTACATATACTGTATTAACCCATAAGTAACTTCATCCATTTTCCATACCGCTTATCCTCACTAGGGTCGCTGTGGTGCTGGACTCTCTCCCAGCTGACTCTGGACACAACCTGACCGGGTCGCCAGCCAATCGCAGGGCACATATAAACAAACAATCATTCGCACCTATGGGTAATTTAGAGTTTTCAATTAACTTACCATGCATGTTTTTGGGATGTGGAAGGAAACCGGAGTACCTGAAGAAAACCCCATGCAGGCACAGAGAGAACATGCAAACTCCAGACAGGCGAGGCCGGATTTCAACCCGGGTCCTCAGAATTGTGAGGCAGATGTGCTAACCAGTCGTCCACCAGCAGCAGTAACTAGTAGTAGATAAAATGTCAATCTCTCTCTCTCTCTTTCTGTGTGTGTGTGTGTGTGTGTGTGTGTGTGTGTGTGTGTGTGTCTCCCCCCCTCTCTCTATCAAGTGCTCCCCCATCAAAATTTTCCATTCCTGAAAATGGGCATATCACACACAAACAGGGGCACATATGTCAAAAGTGGGGGCCACGTGCCCCTAGTTCCCCACCCGGTTCCGCTGCCTTTGTGTCTTATGGTCCTAATATACTATTGACTTTATTTTCAAAAACGCAAGTGGTTTTCCATTTGTATATCAACATTTGTGTATAGGCCATTTAGCCAATAATATGATTAAAAAATTATCTTTGGTAGAATTTAGCAGATGGATAGTCATTGAAGTGAAACAATATGTCATCCTCTGCTGTATTAGTAGTTTTCCATCGTTGTATAACAACGGGGCTGTGACGACATTATTATTCAAGACGTTGCTCGATGGGCGGGTAATTTTAAACCAATAAAAGCCACCCATGCCAAATATCTTCCCTTTTTCTGGTAGCAACATCTAACTGCTTTTTCCCATTGGACCATCGATTGCTGCGTGGGTGTCCGTAGCCCCGCCTCTCCTTCTGGAGCCTTCTATGGTGGCCTTAAAGGAAGCGGACGAAGCCAGTCTTTTCTTTTTATCGTCTTCATACTGCACGTCGCCGGTTCGTGAGTGGACCGGGCCAACATCACCGCAGAGGCCTCAAAGTACAACGACACCTTAAAAAGAGGTGAGTACAACCATATTAGTGTGACTTTTTTTTTGTCTTTACTCCACTAGCTTGTGAGTCGATGAATGTTTAAAAGGGAATGAGCCGACATTACGGAAGTTAAAATGGCCGGCCACGTGGGGTGGGGACAAAATGGCATTTTCAGTGTGAAATGTCTGAGTTGGTCGGACAAATGGCATTTTCGGTTTGAAAATGATGTGTTGGCCGGACAAATGACTTTCGAATACCTTTTGGTGATTTGTCTTAAGGCGTGGCAACTGACCACACGATGAAATTACTTTTGGAACGTGTTGTACACTAATATGGTCATTCTTCCAAAGGTGAGCAATTGTATGTTCCGCAACCAATTGTCTTTTGATTATTTATTTTGAATCCTCAACGCGGCAAACCGTGAAATGTCCAACTGATACTCGTTGTGCCTACGGTTCTATCGCTTATATCAACTTTGACGTACGTAATATCAGTCTGTGGCTAATATTTCCCGAAGGACGTTATGTCGACCCTTTTTATTTAATGTAACAATGTTGCGCAACGGAAATGACTGCTCCAGAAAGTTGTTGGCCTGAGGAAAGTGAGGAGCCACACCCTGCAAACGACTTGAGGGTGTTGGTCACGAAGAGGAGGAGGAGGGGGGGGATACGCGCACTTGGCCACCATTCAGTCGCCATTTGGGAAACGTGTCTTGATGGAACTAGTAAGTTGAAGTAAGACAGATGCACTAAATTCTACAGTTCAATAAAAATGGACTGTGAGGCTCTAGTGCCGTCAGTTTTTAATCTCGTGTGAGGGGAAATTAAGGGAAAGGTAATCTTGTGTCTTGCCAAAATGAGGTCTTAATATCAATTAATTTTAATATATTGCAAACGTTTGTACAGAAGAGTCAAGTCATTAGTAAATGAGGTTAAACAAGTTAAATTTTAAGGTTTTGTTTTCACAATTTGGTTGTAATAAACTAACATTTTTGTATAACACGCAATTATAATTTTTAAACTGTACATTGTTGATGAAATTTGTTGTAAATTTAAATAACAATCAGAAGGCTGAAGCAAAGCAAGGGGTGGCCCTATGAACTGGACTTTGACCACCCCTGATCTATAGGGTACATTGTGCTGTTTTTTTAGTTTGGTAATCACTGTAGGGGAAGATGAATCATTTGCCAACTTCCTGTTTCATGGTTTGCATATTTGCTAACCTCATACAGGTGTATTAAAAGGTGCATTTCTAGTTTTGACCACATTGGCAGCATTCAAACCTGCTTTCAAGACTGCCTGCCTCGTCCATACTGATTACAGTTGCCACAAGGGACAGCCAGAAGTGGCAACGCTTGAAAACAGGTGCCGTGGACATTTTGTTTCCACTTCTCATTTGCTAATAATGGCCTCTTGACCACGCATTGCAATGTTTAGGCCAAGGGTGCGGGCAGCATTTGATCTGCATCATGTCAAACCCTCTGAAAGTGAAACTGGAATGGTTCTTGTTCGATGGTAAGCGGTTCAATAGAACATCCTTTTACTTTATTATGACATAGCTGTTTTCTCACCTTCATCTTCTCAGAAGCCATGGCCAAAGCACCCGCAGTCGGTATTGATCTGGGCACCACCTACTCCTGTGTAGGAGTGTTCCAGCATGGTAAAGTGGAGATCATTGCCAACGACCAGGGCAACAGGACCACGCCTAGCTACGTTGCCTTTACAGACACAGAGAGGCTGATTGGTGATGCAGCAAAAAACCAAGTTGCCCTGAACCCCACCAACACAGTATTTGGTACAGAACACTTGATGAACATGGTCTTTCCCCCTCCTGTTCTATATAATAATGCTGTTTTTTTTATTTTGCCCCCCTCAGATGCCAAGCGTCTCATTGGCCGGCACTTTAATGATGGTGTGGTTCAGTCGGACATGAAGCACTGGCCCTTCACTGTCATCGATGATAACACCCGCCCCAAGGTAAAGGTGGAGTACAAGGGCGAGTCAAAGACCTTCTTCCCTGAGGAGATCTCATCCATGGTGCTCCTTAAAATGAAGGAGATTGCAGAGGCATACCTTGGCAAGGTACGTCTGCACATGCTTTGTTTAGGTCCAACACATTTTCTATTTCTTTACGAAAGACAACGTTGCCATTGGAAAAAAGTTAACCGCATTTACAGTCGATCCTTACCTTATGAATTTACTCCACAATAAATGTGCCATAAAAACGTCCAAACATTAAGCGCTACAGTTGACAAATGTTTAGCAGTTAGCCAGTTGACAAACGCGGATAGTGTTTAGTAATGGAATACACTAGTGAAGGGATGATACCTCAAGGACTGTATTGACACTACACAAACTGTCGGCACTGTATTGACCGTCGGTCACTGTTGGATATATTGTAGAAGTTATCATTTATTTGCTTAGCTTGCATTAGTATTATGGACAATTTTTAGAAAGGAAGATGTCTCTCCTTCAAGATGACTCAGCAGGAATCATCTGAGAGAAGGACGTGGGCGGGACGTGGCAGGTGTTGGTGCCATGTTTTCACCTTGAAACCTTCCCCTTTGTGTGTTGTCTTGTAAACTTAGAAACCTCCCTATTTTCAAATAAATGCAGAAGCGACGAAAGAGATTGTTTAGAGCGTGTTGAGAGGCTGTAACCGGAACAATCTCCCATGCGCCCTCCTCATGAGTAAAAAGACCAGAGTCTTCATTCCTTTTGTGTTTATTCATTATAATGTTTGGTAAAATAAATCCAACAGTCACTCAATAGGGACCCCCGCAGTAGTCCTAAAATCATTGCAGGTAAACAAACTGAAAATAAGATGGAAAAGCTTACATGCTGCAAACTGTGAAATATTTAATCGCTCGTCCTTAACATATGACCTCATATAATTTCATCTACTCCATTTTTTTGCTTCTTTTTTAAGTTTAAATTTTGCTTAAACTTGTGTAAATGCTAAAATGAGTTGGTGTAAAATATAGCAAATTTGTAATGGAATTCAGTAAAAAAAAAATGTATGGAATTTTGTTAACTAAAGTGTTCAATCATACAAAATAAGACTAAAAATGTGTTCATTTATGCATCTTTATTGAGGAACAAAAGTTTTGGAGTGTCTTTGCGCCAAGGAGGTTTCTCCTGCTAGACACCCGTTCCCTGCCTTAGGAAAAACCTCTTTCACAGGGTACAGATGAGGATGGTGAGCATAAAAATGTAAGTGAGAGCTAAGTTTCAGGAGCTCCCTGAAGTTCATGTAACGGATTGTAAAATGTTACCCTTTGGAAAAAATGACTCATTTAGCATCTAGCTACTTGGAGTCTAAAGGCCTTATCACGGTGTAGTTGGCAGAGCACAACGCACAGTCAACAAACCCATTCGGTGTACGTGCTGAGATGGCATGAGGACGGAACGTTGTAAGGTGGGCGTTTTCCATCGTGGCACCTCAAGTTGAAAAATGTAGGTGCGGTGGTGGGGCTAGGGATTTTTCTGTGTGGTGGCCAGCAGGTGTCCTGAAAATCACTTTGTGGCTGTGACTACCCCTTGCCAACCATTGGCTCTGCCCATGTTTAGGTGCTAGCACAAAGATCCAATATAAAATAAAACCCTACCTTCAATAATGAAAGACAGTGCGGCTAACTGGTGATAGGTGATAATGTTGACTCAACTCACAGTAAAAATGTTAAACTACTACCAAACTATTCCCAATACTGCTACCAGAACCTCTACAGCCCCTTGAGACTGGTCCATGTTTGGAATGAGTGTATCAAAAAAGTCAGAGCAAACTCATGTGGCAGCCCTGAAAGCATTTGACTGGTCTTTGCAAAAAAAATTGGAAAAATGTGATGCTAGTGAGGAAAAAAAATCCTGATAACAGCTGGTCCCAAATGGGTCAAGTTGTACATGGTAGGTGTCTTGACCTTTTCCCTGCAGCACAGTTGTGACTTTTGCGTTGTGCTCATCTCAGCCCGTAACCAGCGCCGTGGTGACTGTGCCGGCCTACTTCAACGACTCTCAGCGTCAGGCCACAAAAGATGCCGGAACAATCTCCGGGCTCAACGTCCTTCGCATCATCAACGAACCCACCGCTGCAGCCATCGCATACGGCCTAGACAAGAAGGTAAGATGTCCACTAAGCTCAACTAAGTAGCAGTTTGAGTCAAGACTAACACAGATGGTGCACGCATTTCCGACCACAGGTCGGCACGGAAAGAAACGTCCTCATCTTTGACTTGGGCGGTGGCACCTTTGATGTGTCTATCTTGGCCATAGAGGACGGCATCTTCGAGGTCAAGTCGACGGCGGGCGACACTCACCTGGGCGGCGAGGACTTCGACAACCGCATGGTCAACCACTTCATCGCAGAGTTCAAGCGCAAACACAAGAAGGACATCAGCGACAACAAGCGCGCGGTGCGGCGTCTGCGCACGGCGTGCGAGAGGGCCAAGCGCACATTGTCCTCCAGCACGCAGGCCAGCATAGAGATCGACTCTCTGTACGAGGGTGTCGACTTCTACACCTCAGTCACCAGGGCCCGCTTCGAGGAGCTCAACGGGGACCTGTTCCGCGGCACCCTGGAGCCCGTGGAGAAGGCGCTGCGGGACGCCAAGCTGGACAAGTCTGCCATCCACGAAATCGTCCTGGTGGGAGGCTCTACTCGTATTCCCAGGATCCAGAAACTGCTGCAGGACTTCTTCAACGGGAAGGAACTGAACAAGAGCATCAATCCCGACGAAGCTGTGGCATATGGCGCAGGTATAGTGCACATTTGAAAACCAAATTGCCAGATTCTCTTGTTGACACAGTTCAACCTCTTAACTGTTTTGTACCACATAGTTTTTCCATTAAATATTGGCTGGACTTTGGGCGGGTCCAGTATGTTTGAGCAGAGTAGACCCAAGTGTAATCAAAGTTTTGTTTGTTTTAGCTGTGCAGGCTGCCATTCTGTCTGGCGACAAGTCTGAGAATGTTCAGGACCTGCTGCTGCTTGACGTGACCCCCTTGTCTCTGGGCATCGAGACGGCCGGCGGCGTCATGACTGCGCTCATCAAGAGGAACACGACCATTCCCACCAAGCAGATGCAGGTGTTCACCACCTACTCTGACAACCAGCCCGGCGTGCTCATCCAGGTACAACCTGCGGCCGCCAGCTCCCTCGCAACCTTGCGTGATGAATGAAATAATAGACTGACTGACACCTGCAGGTCTTCGAGGGCGAAAGGGCCATGACCAGAGACAACAACATTCTGGGGAAATTTGAGCTGGCCGGAATCCCCCCGGCCCCCCGTGGCGTTCCCCAAATTGAGGTGACCTTCGACATCGACGCCAATGGCATTTTGAACGTGAGCGCGGCTGACAAGAGCACCGGCAAGGAGAACAAGATCACCATCACCAACGACAAAGGTACGTACTGCACAAACAAAAACCGGGCATGTCATGTTTGGAAAATTTTAGACAGATACTACAGCAATGTTGAGAGGGGATAAGTACTATTTGAAAGTTGGGTTTTGACAATTGTGATGAGGCCACAATTAAAGAATATAGTTGCAATATTTAGGGGAAAGGGGTCTTAGTTTTTCCTACTTCCGCATGCATTTTTTTAATTTATTTTTTTACGAACCTTAGCTGCCAAGTCGCAGAGGTGAAAGTTCTCTGTGCTTAGTTTTAATTTTCTACATTTGAGAGCTGATTAATCTTCTTTAATAGACTTGCTTTTTGTTACCAGGGTTGAAAATAATTGGCAAAATGCAAATGAATCCATATACACAGTTTTGATGATGGAACATCAAAATCTTATATACTGGTACTTTGATTCAGGCTGCAACAATGTCTGCCATTACAAGCTTGATGTAATAAAAACATTAAAATGACAAATATTGAAGCCATAATGTATAAACTTATGTTTGACTGATTCACGTAAACGTTGACAAAATGCGGAAATGCAAATTTTGACTGTTCTGGAAGTAAATTTTTATAGGCTGGCATCTCTGCATGTGGTTTGGGCCTTACCTCCAACTTGGAGTTTAGTTTTGACTCTGTGTGTTCTAACTTAGCCTTGTTGCATGAACTGATGAGAGGCGAAACATTTTAAGACTGCCAGAGCAGTCCAATTGCAATCATTTCAATGTCCTTAAGATTCCTATCTGAAGCCTTGCATTTGAGTGAACCCTTCTTCACAGTTGACCTTTGCCCTCAGGTCGTCTGAGCAAGGATGACATCGACCGCATGGTGCGCGAGGCGGAGCAGTACAAGGCTGAGGACGACGTGCAGAGGGACAAGGTGGCCGCCAAGAACGGCCTGGAGTCTTACGCCTTCAGCATGAAGTCCACTGTGGAGGACGACAAGCTCAAGGATAAGATCAGTGACGAAGACAAGCAGAAGATTCTAGGACAAGTGCAATGAGGTCATCAGCTGGCTAGACAAGAACCAGGTGCAGTACAGACGGGACGTCCTGTCGTTAACATTTAAGCGTAGTTTCCAATGCTCTTTTTTTTTTTTTCTTTTTCTGCCTCACTCAGTCTGCAGAGAAGGAAGAGTTTGACCACCAGCAGAAGGAGCTGGAGAAGGTGTGCAACCCCGTCATGACCAAGCTGTACCAGGGGGCCGGTGGAATGCCAGGAGGGATGCCAGGAGGGATGCCGGGAGGGATGCCGGGAGGCGGAGCATTCCCCGGAGCGGGTGGTGCTCCCGGAGGAGGCTCTTCTGGCCCCACCATTGAGGAAGTGGACTAAACCCAAATCAGTCCGCTGTAACAGATATTCTACGCCTTAACTGTCTTCTTCTGACACTCTTCACGTGTTCTCGCTCTCTCTGTCATGGCTTTAAAGTACTTCCACTGGCTTTGGGCTCTCTTTGCACACAAACCAGCTCTGGTGTTGCACTTTTAATTCCATTCTTGGTCTTTTTCACTGCAAAACTTGTTTTCCTTAATAAAATCGCACAAAAGTTGTCATTGTCCTCTGTTTACTGCCAAATTTCCTAGATTAGAGGATGTACTGTTTAAATTACTAGACTTTTGGGTGAATTGTACATTTCAGAGTAGATTTAATGCAAGAAACTTGGTGGTTTTCTTAACCTATTCACATGTTCAAGTGTTTATCAGAATGTGAGCACTTTGCTAATAAACAGAAGTATAACTGAATTTAAAGGTACCTGCTAGTTTTACATTAAGCACCACCCTGTCCGAATAAATAAGGAGACCTGACTAGTTGTCTCACACCTTTTAAAGTGTGTTATAGTTTGGTGACTTGGTGTACAGAGCTTGACACTTTACACACAATGGGGTTTTAATATAGTAAATTAAGATCAGGCTGAAGAGTAAATGAAGGATTATGACAGGGAAATGTGGACAAGGTTCCATTAGAACCCATGCTTGAATTTGGGGGGGGGGGGGGGGGCTATTAGAACAGAGGGGAACTGCTCTAAAATGATATACATATTGACTTAGATGGTATGAATGCTTTAATCCATTAAAATGCAATTAAATAGCACCTACTAAAATGTACATTTTATGCGGTTATTTGGAAGAGCCACTTGTATCAATAAATTAACCAGGTAAACCTACATTGTAACAATCTTGAGAAGTGCCCCCCCTGGTTCTGCCACAATGGTGTGATATGGAAGACGACCTACAGCAGTTGATTGCAGGAGGTACAGTAATTTGTACTTTACCAATTTGACATTCCCCAAGATGGCCAGTGCATAAACCCAATTCTACAGATAGTCGGACACGCTCATGGGTGAAAAGATTTTGCTTCTGAGGTGGCAACCTGACAGATTATCTGGTAAATGTGAAGTACTCCCGAGGGACAGAAATTATCAAATTTAAAATGAGTACTTTACTCAGTTGATTTGGTGATTACAACACCTTTGATGAGTGGAATGTTACTGAGGAATTGAGGGGAAAATGAAGAGACAAGTGGCATAGAGTTAACTCTATAAGATTTAAATCAACTCACAGATGAGAAGGATAAGCAATTTAACTACATGGCACAAAAACTGACAAATACAAAGTGACCACTTGACTGTTTTGAATGATACCCTGTGACAATTTTATGCCACCGTCCAGTCAATGAAGACCGACAAGAGTACAGCATTGCCGGCCTGCATCAACCATCACTTAACTGTCACAATATTAATAAAACAAATACCAGTGTGCTTGCAAAAAACAAAAATCTTTATTCATACGTAGATTCTAGAAGCAACTGGACTTCTAGTTAGATTTTTTTCCCCCCTCATTTTACGAAAATGTTAAACAATGACAAGCTATTAGGCTAAGAATATATATATATATATATATTCCATTTACTCAAATATGAATTATTTAGATTTTTTTTTTTTTTTACCAAGAAGTCTGGAAATGAAGGTCTGGAAAAAGTATGGCATTGTGAAATCTCAAATTTGCATTGGAACCCTGATAAAAGACCCAACTACAGTAGCTTGAAAACTGGCAATTAGTTCACATCCAAGTCAAATTATCTTGGAAACACGATAAAAGCACATGAAATAATTATAATTTTTTTTTAAATGTAGATGGAAGGGTACCTTTAAGTCATTATTTGGAGGACTACTTTTTAATTGACTCATATGTCTTCTCACACAAATTTCAAAGTCAACTAAGCCAATTTTGTTCCATCAGCTAAGAGTATCAAAGGTTCTAACATTCTCAAGCTTTCCAGACCAAAGTAGCATTTTTTTTGGAATGAAAAGTCTGAATACAGTATTTGAGTAATTTTTTTAAGAAGCTTTTGGAATATTTCATAAATACTGTAAAAAAAAATTGCCCCTGAAATATTTGTTCTATACAGTGTGTACGGAAAGTTTTCAGAACTCCTTAAATTATATTGCAGCCATTTGTTAAAATCATTTAAATTCATTTTTTCCTCATTAATGTACACACAGCACCACATATTGACAGAAAAAAACTTAATTATTGAAATTCTTGCTTATTTATTAAGAAAGAAAAACTGAAATATCACACAGCCACAAGTATTCAGACCCTCTGCTGTGACACTCATATATTTAACTGTGCTGTCCAATTCTTCTGATCAGCCTCGAGATGGTTCTACACCTTCATTGGAGTCCAGCTGTGTTTGATTATACTGATTGGACTTGATTATGGAAAGCCACACACCTGTCAAGATAAGACCTTACAGCTCACAGTGCATGTCTGAGCAAATGAGATTCATGAGGTCAAAGGAACTGCCTGAAGAGCTCAGAGACAGAATTGTGGCAAGGCACAGATCTGGCCAAGGTTACAAAAAAAAATCTGCTGCACTTAAGGTTCCTAAGAGCACAGTGGCCTCCATAATCCTTAAATGGAAGACGTTTGGACGACCACAACCCTTCCTAGAGCTGGCCGTCCGGCCAAACTGAGCAATCGGGGGACAAGAGCCTTGGTGAGAGAGGTAAAGAAGAGATGCAGTTGGGAAATGGGAGAAAGTTCTAGAAAGTCAACCATCACTGCAGCCCTCCACCAGTCGAGGCTTTATGGCAGAGTGGCCCGACGGAAGCCTCTCTTCAGTGCAAGGCACATGAAAGCCCGCATGGAGTTTGCTAAAAAAAACACCTAGAGAAATAAGATTCTCTGGTCTGATGAGACCAAGATAGAAATTGTTGGTCTTAATTCTAAGTGGCATGTGTGGAGAAAACCAGGCACTGCTCATCACCTGTCCAATACAGTCCCAACAATGAAGCATGGTGGTGGCAGCATCATGCTGTGGGGGTGTTTTTCAGCTGCAGGGACAGGGAGACCGGTTGCAATCGAAGAAAAGATGAATGCGGCCAAGTACAGGGATATCCTGGATGAAAACCTTCTCCAGAGTGCTTAGAACCTTAGACTGGGCCGAAGGTTCACCTTCTAAAAAGACAATGACCTTAAGCACACAGCTAAAATACCGAAGCAGGGGCTTCAGAACAACTCCGTGATTGTTTTTGAATGGCCCAGCCACAGCCCTGACTTAAACCCAATTGAGCATCTCTGGAAAGACCTGAAAATGGCTGCCCACCAACGTTCACCTTCCAACCTGACAGAACTGGAGAGGATCTGCAAAGAGGAATGGCAGAGGATCCCCAAATCCAGGTGTGAAAAACTTGGTGCATCATTCCCAAAAGTCTCATGGCTGTATTAGCTCAAAAGGGTGCTTCTACTAAATACTGAGCAAAGGGTCTGAATACTTATGGCTGTGTGATATTTCAGTTTTTCTTTTTTAATAAATCTGCAACATTTTCAACAATTCCGTTTTTTTCCCCTGTCAATATGGGGTGCTGTGTGTACATTAATGTAAAAAAGAAAAGAAAAAAGAACTTAAATGATTTTAGCAAATGGCTGCAATATAAAAAAGAGTGACAATATTAAGGGGGTCTGAATACTTTCCGTACCCACTGTATTTACCAAAAAAAAAAAATCAAGAAAAAGTCATTTCTGAGGAAAACAGGATTACAGCTATTTACAGAGGGGGGGAAACTTGGAAAAAAAGAAGCAAGCAATAGAATAAAGTAAAGATCGAAAGAAAAGTTTTCTCATTATATATTTTTTGAGAATAAAAACTATTTCTAATAAGTCATGTGATAAAGCAAAACTTGTCATATGACAATGAAGTGAAATTTTCAGGGAAGAAAAGTCACACTTCTGTCACAGAAGAAAGGGAAAAATGAATTCCCTTCTTATTTGTCATTATTGTTTAAGCAGTGTCATATTATTTTTTGTGACTGTAAAACAGAGAGAACTCTTTTCTTGAAGAGAACAACATGGAAACCAGTCAGATGCACTTAGTGATTTATTGCGCTTGCACATGAATATTCATGAGTCTTGAAGAGGAAATGATGTTGGAGTTCATGCGGGCGTCTCGTTGAGGTCAGCGCGAGTTGGAATTCCGGGGGCATTCGTGCATGCGGTAGGCGCACATGTAGAAGATACCTGCACACATCAAAGGGCGTGTCATGATGATGAGGATGATGATGATGATGATGGAGGAGGAGGATGGAGGAAGACCTGAGAAGAAGGTGAGCACCACCGCCACCCAACCCATGATGTAGGACCAGGAGAAGCGCCAGCTCCCGTAGCGTTTGCCGTAGTAGTTGACCGTCACGCCCGTGTACACCGCCATGGCCAGCAGCACGAAGAAACCTGTGCAAGTACAATAGAAACCCAGATATAACCAAGTGGGGAAAAATATTTGCAACATTATGGCAACCAAGTTTTGGGAGAAAAATGAAGGTGTAATCTGAAAAAAGAATCAGCATTTTTTTCAGACAAAAAAAACATTCGCATCTTTTGCACGAATGCCTCACAAAATTCACATTTTTTTTTTCGCTGGAGAAAATGAATATTTTTAGAAAAAAAACTTAGTTTGGGTTTTTTTGGGGGGGAGGGGATAGTTGAATATTTTGAGAGAGAAGTTCTATTTTTGCGAGTGAATTTTTTGGGGATTGAATGTTTTGAGAAAATAGTTGCATTTTTGTGAGTATTTAGTGGGGAAAAACAGGATATTTTCAGAAAAGACTGTGAGAAACAGAAAATCGGAAAAAGTGAAGTCAGAATACTTTTTTTTTTTAAATTCGGAGAAAAAAACAACAACTTAAAAATGTGCATTTTTCTCAGAAAAAAAGAGAATATTTTGAGAATAAAAATTTACAGTAACCAAAATTCTGTATATTTATAGAAAAGGGGGTTGCAAACTTTGGGTGGAAAAAATAAGAACATGGTGGGCTTCTGGTAGGCTCCAGCATGCCCGCGATCCTAGTAAGGATCAGTGGTACAGAAAATGGATGGATGGATGAAAATATGAATACTTTGATGAACAAAATCCTTGTATTTTCTGAGAAAGATAAGGATATTTCAAGAAAAACATATTGTAGAGGAAAAAAAAAATCAGAAAAAATATTTTTGCCAGAAAAAAGAATAATTTGAGAAAACAATATATATTACAATACTTTTTTTTCATAGAAAATGGTGAATATTTTGAGTGAATTGTTTCTTCAGAAAACAAAATCTAAATAGTTTGAGAATTTTTAAAATATTTTTAGAAAAGGTTTGCATTTTTTATCTGAATGTTTTTTTGTGAACAGAATAATGTACCCAAAAATTACATTTTTTTTTCTGAGAAAATATCTCCGAAAAAGTGCATCATTTTTTTTTTCAGAAAAAAAAATGTTTGAGAACAAAAAAAACGTTTTTGCACCAAAAAACTGAAAACTTTGATTTAAACAAAATGTTGCATTTTACAATAAAAAAAAAATGAAGCCTTTGAGAAGAAAAAAGTTGCCAAATGTCATTTACGTCACGAAACCTACATAGCGAGCGACTGTCCCATCACTTGCACTCCGTTTCCCTAGAAGTTTAAAATGTACAAAGCCACTCCCACTACACTCCAGTTGCACAGTAGGGTCAACTACCTCAGTCCTGCATGCTTCCCCTCCAGTCCCTGTCCTATATTGTTGTGTCCTTCCCCCACAGGGTGTAGCACCGCTGCCCTGTACAATACTCGAATCCAACGTGACATTGTATTACGCATATAATGATTTATTTTGCTTATCTTTCTTACAGCTAGTGTCCTGTCTTGAGTTAGCTTTTCCACTTTTCTTTCTGTCACTCGCCTTTAAAAACGTTCTTCTGTCCGACTGAAATTTTTAACAAATATCCATCATAATGCAAAGAATCACAGGGGCAGTTTAAAACAGTAAAGCTCTTCTGGCATAAAAGGGATGCAGATTCTCCATTCTGCTTGACCTATCAGCAGATCAGGACAGGTTAGGAAAAACAAAAAAAGGAGCATGAGGATGGAAGGAGGGAGGGAGCTCACAGGAAATGAAGAAGAGGATGCCGGCGGCGAAGGTCTTGTCGAAGCCGTCGAAGGATGAGTAGTGGATGAAGGCCATGACGCCGATGACGATGCCGATGAAGCACGCCAGCAGGGACAGGATCATGAAGGCCCGCGTGGCGTCCCAGTACGCTGCCGACATTTGCACACCGTCATCAGCGCGCTTCTCAATTCCGAGCGAACAAGCCAGCGCAAACTGCGGCTGTCACCGAAACAAAGTTCACGCATCTTCAGTGGAATTTCCAAAATCTTCTTGCGGCTTGTCCCACCTGGAGCCTCCATTGTGTTCAATTTGGGGATTTCTCCTATCATTTCTTTTCTAAATAATTTTGTTTTTCATCTAATATTTGTGTGTTTGCAGTCTATTATTTGTTTTACTTTTATATAATCACTTATATATTTAAATGTGTTTCTAATATTTGTGTATTGTGTATCATTTTATTTTTTTATTTTTGCCTTCTAATATTTTTTAACCTGGGTCAATTTCTTTTGTGTGTGTGTGTGTCTGTGTGTGTTTATTGTTTGTTTTTTAGCTTAAATATTTTATGACCTTTCCTCTTGGATTCATATATTACCATATTTGTGTTTGTTACATATGTTTGTATTTGTTTGTTTTATTTGTTAAAGATTTTTAAAAATGTTTTTTTTTGTTTTAATTTTTTAAAGATTTTGGTATTTCAGTGATAATTTTTATTTTTAAATCTTTTTTTAAATTTTCCATCTAATATTATTTTTGTCTAATAATTTGTAGTGACTTATACATTTGCATTACTGCATTTGCATTTTCATCATCTAATATTTCGTGTTTTCGTCACAATTTCCTTTGTTCATGTTTTTTATAACAAAAAACATGAACAAATGAACATAGAAAATTGATGGAAGGATGGATTTTATTTTTACTTATAATTTTATATTTTTTTGTCTGAAAATGTGTAGTATATAATATATTGTACAGTATTAGATTTTTTTTCTAATATTTGTACTTTTCTTCAACTATTTTTGTCTTATTTTGTCTAATTTTTCTCTTCTATTTCTCTCATAATTTATTTTCTTAACGTCTTTAATCATTTTTTATCATTTCTTTCCAAGATATTTTGCAATATTTTTACTTTTTTGCATTTACCCAATTAGAGTATTTGTATGTTTTTATTCCAATTTTTTTCCCACTAACATTATTTTTTTAACTTTCTAATATTTGTATAATTAAACATGCTTTGTATTCTGTGAAATATTTTGTAGTATTTTTTAGTTTTCATTTTTTTCATTTTTGTGTATTTTTAATCTCATATTTGTTTGTAATTTTTGTAACATATTTGTATTGTAGTAATGTTTTTTTAATTGTCATTTAATATTTTTGTATTTTGTGAAATGTTTTTAGTATCGTATATATTTGCATTATATTCTGATATTTTTTGTGATACATACTACAAATTTAGATTTTTTTTGCGTGTAATAATTCTAATATTAATGTTTGTCTAATTTCTAATTTCTTTGTGTAATATTTTGGTCTTATGTTTTTAAATTGTATTGTAATAGAGCATTTGTATATTTTTCATGTAGAAGTTTTTGTCTAAGATTTAATATTTTTTGGGAATACGTTTTGTAATTTTTAACTCATATTTGTCTATTTTACATAATATTTTGTAGTATCTTATACATTTGCATAATATTCTAATATTCTTGATATTTTTTTCTGCAGTCTACTTTTTATTTTTCCTCAGGTTTTTGTATTATATATATATATATATATATATATATATATATATATATATATAGGTTGTCATTTTTTTGCTCACATATTTCAAACGTTTTCTCGTGTTTTTTTCTCGCCCCTTTAATATTTTTGTTTTATTTTCTAGCATTTTTTATTTTCATCTCAGTAATTGGTTTCTAATATTTTGGCAAATTTCATCTAATTGTTTTGTATTTTTGTGTGTAATATTTTGTAGTATCTTATATCCTTCAATTATATTGTAAAATGTGTTAATTATTATTTTTGTAATATTTTTGTTTTTTTTGGAGAAAGTATTCCGGGTAAAAATAAATAACGAACTAAATAAATAAATACATTTAAAAAAGCTAAGATTTTTGGAATTATTTCTCCAATATACATATTTTTTAATCCAATATATATTTTTTATTATCTTAATGTAATTTCAATAATATTTGTATACATTTTAATTTTGTTTTATTTTAATATAATTTCTTTGATATTTGTATACTTCTTGCTCATTTTTTTTCAAATGTTTAGCATATTTTTCGTCAACTTTAGCGTTATTTTCTAACATTTGGCTTTTTTTTTTTTTTTTAATCATTCTAATTTATTTGTTTTTTTTTCTGTAATATTTTTGTATCGTCATAATAATTTCTTTCCAACGTTAGTTTTTTCGTGTAATATTTGTGCATTTTTTTCTTTTATGACTATCATAACTATGATGTCCTCTTTTCATTTGCAGTAAGTGTGAGGTTTGGTCTTACCGATGCTGTCGGTGTGTGTCATGCACTTGCCGGGCACGCAGTAGCGCCACAGGCCTTGATGCATGTAGCTGCTGGAGTGGCGATATTGCATCCAATAGTCGGTTGCCGTGGAGACGATCAGGAGGATGTTGCCCACTCCGGCGCAGAACAAGCCGCCTCCCATGAAGCTGTACATACTGATACACACATGCGCGCACACGCACGCACGCGCACAATACATCGTACAACAGATCCTGTATTCGTGTGTACCTAATGAGGTGTCTGGTAAGTAGATTGTTGGCCTTTATCGGGCAACGAAAGGGAGGATTTGCTCAGTTTACGTTAAAAAATAGACACCGAAAAGAAATTCATCTTAGAGTAATACACTGCGTCATGTTTTCATTATTTTAGTTTCATTTTTAAACGATGTAATTATTACTAAAAAATTATTGTAATACTAATAATAATTCCGGGAAAGGATTTGTAATATTTTAAGAAAAGCGATCAGAATATTTTGAGCTAAATAAGGTTTTATTTCTGGGGGGAAAAAAACAAATATTTGGAGAGGAAGAGGAATTGGGGCATTTTTGTATGAATTTCTTTTAAGTATTTTATTTTCTTTATTTTTTTTTCTTTCTGCGATTGGCTGGCAACCAGTTCAGGGTGTACCCCGCCTCCTGCCAGCTGGGATAGGCTCCAGCACGCCCGTGACCCTAGTGAGGATAAGCGGCTCAGAAAATGGATGGATGGATGGATGGAAGTATTTTTTCCCTTAGAAATAAGCTTAATATTTAAGAAAGACATTTAAGAAAAACATATTTTAAGCGCGTTCCCCCCCCCCCCCCCATTATTTCAAGAAAAAAGTTATGTTTTTTTCCCCATGAGAAATGAACCGCATATTCAAGGAAATGTAAAAAAATAAAATAAATAATAATAATAATAATAACAGTTAAAGAAAAAAAATATACATTTTCTCAGAATTTTTTTTAAAAAAGTATAGAAAAACTGAATATATTTTCTATTTTTAATATTTTGAGAAAAAAAATCGCATTTTCTGTAAAATAATTGGAATATTTAGAATTAAAATTTTAATATTCAAACAGGGAAATCCTAATATTTTGAGAAAAAAATCAGACAGAAATGTGAGTATTTTGCGGCAAAAAAGACAAAAACTGGG
This sequence comes from Phycodurus eques, assembly GCF_024500275.1. Classification (NCBI taxonomy): domain Eukaryota; kingdom Metazoa; phylum Chordata; class Actinopteri; order Syngnathiformes; family Syngnathidae; genus Phycodurus; species Phycodurus eques. Next base: position 15,413,445 of record NC_084531.1, read on the forward strand.
ATATTTTGATTAAAATTAGCATTTTAAGAGAAAATAAAATTAATATTTTGAGTGAAGATTAAAAAAAATACTTATTCCAAGATTTTTTTTTACATTCAATAAATGTGTTCTCTTTTGCAGAGAAAAAAAGTAGAATATTTCGAATCTTTTTCCTGAGTAAAAAAAAAAATTAAATTTCAGTGAAATAGTCAGATTTTTGTAATTTTTGGGAGAATTTTATTTCCCGAGAAAAATAACCCCTACCTACTGTGTTTGATTGTTATATGAAATAACTTGGAATATTATGAGCATAAAATGGGGGAAAATAAGATGAGAATTCCTGTCGAGACTCAAGATTTCACGTCAAGGCTGAACGGAAAACGTTCCTATTTTTCCTACCTTGTTTATGTGGCTTCCTTCCCAAAAGCAAACTGGAGAGACGGTGCGATTCTTCCGTGCCGACCGAGTGTGGCTGCGAGCGTCGGGAAAGTTTTGTTTGCCGAAAGGAAACGCGGCCGAGCGTTTGGCGGCGCGACCAATGACGGAGCGCGCGCGTGCGCGCACTTTTGTTGTTGGAGGGAATCTGCTGAAAACACAAAACCGTCAAAGCGAGCGCACCTCGCCGTCCAAAGTGATGACTGCACGCTTTCCATTCAAAATGCCACAAACACCTCCACTACTAACTTTTTATTGGAATTGCTTTACAAATTTGACCTGGACTTGCTGTACCTAGACTTATATAGTAATAATAATAATAATAATAATTATTATTATTATTATTATCATCATTATTTATTTGCAACTGCAGTCACCTTTATGGTGGAAGTTCAGGCAAAGGTTTAGGGTTGGGTCTCAAATCAGTTAGGGTTTCAAATTAGGGCTTCCAGTTAGGGTTAGGACTTCAAATGAGTGTTTCAGGTCTAAATAAGGGTCTTGAAGTCGGGTTAGGGTTTCATATTAGCTGAGTAGGGTTTCAAGTTAGGGGTAGGGTTGCAATCTAGAGTCAGGGTTAGGCTTTTGAGTCGGTTTTCAATTGTGGGGTATGCTTTCAAATTAGGGATCAGGCTTCAAGTTTGGATTAGGGTTTCTTCATAGTAGGAGGGTTTCAAAATAGGGTTTCGACTTAGTGTTTCAAAGTAAGCTTTCAAATTAGGGATTCGAGTTAGGAGTAAGGTTTCAACATGGAACATTGGAGGAAAACATGGAGAGAACATGCAAACACCACACAAGGAACCAGGCAGGAACCCGGATTTGAACCTTCGACCGCTGAACAGTGAGGCGCATATGCTAACCAGTTGTCAATCGTCAAACACCGCCTTGGGGTTTGGGTTAGGGTTTCAAATTTGGGTTTGAAGTTACGGTCCCAATGATGAACACGGTTGGTGCTGGTGTTGGTGTGCTGAATGAATGCAGTACCCCTATATGTCCGCATGAGGACGCAGTAATCACATATGTAACAAAAGGCCTTGTCTTTCCTTCCTTCCTTCCTTCCTTCCTTCCTTCCTTCCTTCCTTCCTTCCTTCCTTCCTTCCTTCTCTGTAGCTAAGAGCCTGATGCAGTGTAGTGTCGTGAGCAAGTGGAGCAACAGATGGTGGCTCACACACACACACACACACACACACACACACAAACATGACGCAGTTTGTTTCCACCCATGCTTCCCAACCTTTAGAGCCGAGGCCTCCATCTTACATCAGAAACATTTCACGGCACACCACCAAACAAAAATGGCACAAAACGTATGAATACTAAATGAATGATGTCGTCGCAATTTACTCAAAAATGAACTTAACTTTGTGTGAAATGTGAGCCTGTTTAATGGAGTTTTCGCCTTCAATGCTCGCCGGACGATCAACAAGCACGAGGACACAAAGAGAACCTGCGGCGTTTTCTTTGTTCAGTGCTTGAGAAGAGGACAGAGTTGTGGCATGTATACGTTAGAGGGGAAAAACAAAACACATTTCAAGAAAAAATTTTTCCACAGGAAAAAAAATATTTGAGGGAAACGAAAGTTTTTACAAAAAAAAAATTACAATACATTCAGAAAATTTTTATTTTCCTTTCAATAGCTTAAGAAAAGAAAATGCATATACAGTGCTGTGACAAAGTATTGGCCCACTTCTCAATTTCATATATTTTTGCACAGTTTTCCCAGTTTGATGTTTAAGATCATCAAACAAATGTAAATATCAGACAAATATAACCCAAGTGAACCTGAAAATGCTGTTTTCAAAGAATTACAAATGCAAATTGTGGCCTCTTGACTTTGGGACGCAGTCAGTGGAAACACTAAACACACACACACACACACAAACAAAGGAATTTCCAATACGTTTGGAGGGGACTGTATATATATATATATATATATATATATATATATATATATATACACTGCATATTTCAAGGAAGAATTATTATACAAAGAAGAACATCTTACAATTTTGGGAACAAACTTGAATTTTTACAGAAAACACTATATTTTGAGAAAAGGTTATATTTTCAGAGAAAAAAACCCTATATTTCACACAAAAAAATCTATCTTTCAGGGGGGCAAAAAAAAAAATCAAAGAATGTGAAGAAAAATTTTATTCCCCCCACAAAAAAACTCATTGTTACTATTGTTGTTTTTCTTAGGATGTAAAAAATATATCATTAACTAACATATAACATAAAATGAATGTACAAAAAAATGCAAATATGCCAATTTAAAGCGATACAATGGTTAGGTTTTCCACAGCATGAAAAAATAATATCATAAATTATGATTTAAAAGTATATTTCCACAAAGACAGCAATCTTACAGAATTTTTTCAAGTTGATTTATTTAAAAAAATTAATGGATCAAAGCCAGTGGTGATGTACAGGGGTGTCACAGTACAGTACAGAACAGTACTCTCTCTCACACACACACACACAAAACAACAACAACAAGTACACAACATGCACACTATGATTTGAACGTTATATCACATACTTTTCTCAGCGATACATTCAAGACTTTTCTGTACAATGTCATAGTTGCTTTGACATGTCATTGACAAAAAATACTTGTGGTTTTCCCCCCAAACCTCCCAATTTATATATGAATACACTGTACAATAGCTGATATTACAAAACTGGAAGCAAATCTATTCACACAAAGTAGGGGCAACATTTGAAAATGTAAGATCAAATAGAAAAGACAATAAAATAGGGACATCCCTCATCAACTTTTTCTCGGGTCGTATCCTTTTCAAAGCAACAATATGAAACTATTATTATTATTATTGATAATATTATTTTTAAACGTTGTGTACAAAACTGTTGACAAATGAACAACGTAAAAATATTAATTGAATTTGAAAAACAACCTGAAATCATTGTATTTATTTTGCAACCAATTGTTATGTTATATGTATTTTAAATAGGAATCAATGTATGAAATTGTCCATGAATTATGAGTTTAAGCTATTTTTACTTACTATTACAAATAATTTTAATATACATTGTTAAAATTTTAATGCATGTTACATTTTCCATAAATTAACAAATAAAGTTAATTGTTTAATTTAAAATTTAAATATAAATCTGAAATAACTATTTTATTCCATAATTGTAAATATTTAATTATATATTATTTTTAACATGTTTACAAAGGTTATCTGTGTATTAAATTGTCTACAAATTAAAAATTTAAGAAAACAAAATTCAAAACATAATTCCAAATATTTATTTATTTCACTAACAATTTTAACATTATGTATTTTTTCATGCCCTGCGATTGGCTGGCAACCAGTTCAGGGTGTACTCCGCCTCCTGCCCGATGATAGCTGGGATAGGCTCCAGCACTCCCGCGACCCTTGTGAGGAGAAGCGGCTCAGAAAATGGATGGATGGATTTTTTCACATTAAATATTAAAACAGGAATCCATGTATGAAATCTTCCCTGAACAAATAATAATACAATATTTCATAGAAATTTCTTTTTTTATTTAAAAAATGTTTAATATTTATTGCTATTTAAATTTCAAATGTGAATCCAGTGTACACAATTGTCAATTAATTAACAAATACATTTTTGTTCGTTTATTTCACAAACAGTAAGATTTATTTATATAGTTTATATTTTAAAATTAATATATTAAATTGTTTTCAAATTACCAAATGAATAATAAAATAAAAATGTTATTAGATATTTCCAAAATAATTCATGTATTTATTTTGCAAACATATGTAATATATATTTATTTAAAATGGCAATCCAAAATAAAAAAAAATAAATTTCCAATAAAAGCCACACAAAAAAGTGTTATAAAGTGTTATGAAATAATACTATTATTATAGTATTATTTCACAACCAAATTTAATATTTATTCTTTTATTTGTGGTTTTAGTCAGTTGTGAAGAAAATAGCTTGTGCTCACATCAGCCTGTTGTGTAATTCCCATTTAGGACATTAATGGATGCTGTTGCATCCCAATAGTTTGATAGTGTTGCTTTAGTGGGACAGAACGCATAGGTCAAGCTTGTGTGCGCGTGTTTGTGTGTGTGCGTGCGGTGAAATAGCAGCAGAGGATTACAAATGGAAATTGTGGCCTCTTGATTTTGGCACACAGTCAGTGGAAACACAAAATACACAAGCGCACACACACGTGCACACACTTGTCATTGTATTGGAGACGTGCACAGTTTAATTATGGCTAATGATTAGCACAAGCTAATATGTACACTTTATTTATTTATTTTTTATTTTTTGTGTTTTTTAATAATCCAGGCTGACAAAACTGTGTAGGAATTGTGAAAGGATCCCATGGATTGAGTCTGGACAGTTTGGATGTGAAGTCTTTTTTTTTTTTTTTTACACTTCTGTGTAAGAATCAATGGATGGCTCACAAAGACGGAACTGGAGAATGTGTGGGCTCACATGAGGTTCTGGAAGGAAACAAAAGTAACAAAGTAAAACTGATATGCAATGCTGGAAGCATGTGTTATACAGTAGAGCTGGCAATGGGGGTCAACAATATTTTTTTCTTGGTCCTTGTTGCTAGGCAGAAACCCAACAGAATTTGGGAATATTTTAGCTAGCTAGCTAGCGGGCACTGCAACAAATGTAATGAATAAGAATTCAACAGATTCTGTTTATTGGTCCTTGTTGCAGAAACCTGAAAAGTTAATTGCAATTTTAGGTAGCTCGCTAGGAGATGCAACAACATAGATCAACCAAATTGAACGCATTCTTTTTTCCATGTTCTTGTTATAAGCAGAAATATCAAGACTGAATTAAAATGTTAATTAGCTAGCAAGTGCTAAATTGTACCTCAACAGAATTGATCCCGTTTCCCCCCCTGGTCCTTGTAACTAGTCAGAAACTTTAGAAGAAGTTTGAAGACATTTTTAGCCAGTAGACACAGCAACCTAGTATCATAGAATTCAACAAATCTGCTTCCTGGTCCGTGTTGCTATGTAGAAATAATAACACTTAATTAAAGTCTCAGCTAGCTAGCTAGCTAGTAGACACAACAATTCCGTTTGGCAGAATTGCTCAGATGTTTTTTCCTGATCCATGTGAGGCAGAAACGTCAACATTGATTTCAAATTTCTGCTGGCTACAACTAAACATATTTGAACATTTTAGTTTGTCATCAGGTGCAGCATTGTTACTGGGCAGAAACATCAAGATTGAACTAAATTGAAGTTAGCTAACAGGTGTAAAAATGTAGCTAAACAGAAGCGAATCATTGTTTTTCCAGGTCTGGGACACAACTCAAGATTCAAATAAAATGGTAGCAAGTTATCTAGCAGGCACAACAACATATACTGTATATATTCTTTTTATTTTCCTGGCCCTCATTGGTAGACACTCATCAGAATTGGATGACAATGTGAGCTAACTCGCAGGCGCAACAACGTAGAGAAGCTAATCAAACAGAATCTTGTTACGATGCGGAAAGTTTAGGTTAGCTCAGAGGCGCAACAATGTGGATAAAAAGAAATGTGATCATTCCTTTTACTGGTCCTTGTTTGTTGGAAACCTCAAGATTTAATTGAGATTGTCAGATAATAATGGAACAGATTATTTTTCCTTATCCATGTTGTTGGCAGAAACCTTAAATGTGAGTTACAATTTTCGCTATTATGCTGTTTGTTGTTGTTGTTGTCAGGTAAGCATAACATAATAAGGAAATGACAGAACTATGTGTACATGAATTCCCCAATTGAGTCAGCGGTGTGTACGGCTAGCGGCGAGGTGGTTAGCTCATTACCTGGACCCTCATGTGTCCAGAAGAAGCTGGAGATCTGGTAAAGACGCCACCGAGCGACCCGTAGACTGGCATCTGCTTGGACGACCCGTACTGGATTACATTCTCATCTGCAGATGATAAATGGATCACTGGCTTGTATTTCTACACATATACAGTCTATAGGTTAAACCCTAAACCTATGTAATGGTCACCCCTGTCCTGATACAGGGATTTACATTAAGAGTCACCCAGCTGTTGTCTTGCTATGTTTACAGCCACCCACCCTGGGACGACCATTTTGTGGCTGCTCTTCGGTCGGGGGAGACATCATCGTCGCTTGTGAGAGTCACAACGTCGACTGGAGGCTGCAGGGAGTTCTCGGCCGACGGAGGGGCCGGAGGAGGGGGCAGCTCTGGGCCATGTGGGAAATAAACATTGGGCTTAGAAAACAGGCGAGGGTCTGAGCACTCAAGACAGATGGCCACTAAATATCTTTGTTGCTGTTTTAAATGAATTCTACAGAGATGTTTTGTTCTCATCTGGTTTATTTGATAAGGCTTCCCTTTCATTATATTGCAGGGCTTTTGATTTTGAAAGCTAATTACAGAACACATTAAAAAACTGAGGATGAGCATGACAACTGCATGTTCAAACATTAATATAGTAAAATCAAAACAACTGCACAAAACACATCCATAAAGTGTCACTTATATATGTCAGCACTGATCTCTTCTTTTTAAAGGATTAGTAGGTGGATTTTCATATAAGGCTGCCTTGTTCCACACTGTCATGCTCTTTGACTGCCTTACAGTACTAGTTTTGCACATGTATTTTTTAAAGTGGCTAGTTCGCTACATTAGCCTCAATTAGATACATTGGCCTACATTTTAGTGTCGTAGTGACGCTTAAGGAAGAGCTGGCAGACGGTTCATCATCAGTTCATTAGTTTCATGGAGAGCCAAAAAGAAATGCTTAAGTAGACACTAACTAAGCCAGAATGAAGACAATACTACAGTGTGCGTTATACCTGCTTGGCTGTGTGGCTCCCGTCTGAGTGCTCCATCCTTCGGGGCTTTTTTCTTGTTCCTGCATCTGTACGCCAGAGCCGCGGGGCTCAAATCGCAGACTGCGGCGGGAGATTGTCCTGACAAGAAAGCTTGTTTACCACCCTCGAGGATCGGAAGAGCATGAAAAATAAATAAGACATGATTTTTGGCTCACATGAGGCCCGATTCCAACTGACCTTTGTCGAGTCTGTCGCCCCTCAAGGTTTCCGTCCAGCGGCTGCGGCCGTGGGGCACCTCGGCGGTCTTGGTGAACAGATCCGGGTTGGACTGGGAGAGTTGGGAGTGCTGACGGACCAGCAGGTCCACGTGCTGCGGCCGAGGACTGTCGCCAGGCTTCAGTGTGTCCAGCTGAGGGGAGGACGCGGCCGAGTGGGACGGCTGGAGGGCGGCGGAAGGCTCGTCCATCAGATAGGTTCTGGCGGGCAGCGGGGGACACCAGCTGTCATCTTCATCCCCGGAGCTATAAGACCACAAGGATGAGACACAGCAGCATGAGCGGGCGTCTTAAAGGCAAGGGCTGAATATTCAAAATATCTAACAAGTGCCTTTTTTGCTTGTTTATCTGGGTTCGATCATTAATTCAAGCAGCAATGCAAACAGATTATAATATATTACAACTGAATTTTGGCAATAAACTGGATTGCACGCGTTTTCACCTTCTACTTACTGTACTGGTACGGACAGTTGGTGGACAAGCCTGGGCACCTATTGTGTTTTCTTGGCCTGAGCATACAGTCGGTGGTATAACGTTTTTGTCACGGTGACATGTTATGACCTACTTTACTGGTTCCCCAGCTATATCCTGATTCACCTACAGCGGCCCCCGTACAATGGCAATGTACCAGGAGGACTTTTGTGACTAACATTGCCAGTGCCAAGAGGCTCAATTAAATGACGGACATGTCAGTGCAAAACGCAAGGAGCTAATTCATGATGTCAGATTGCGGCTAATGCCATCAGAAAAGACACGGCACGGTCAGAGCAGCCCATGCCGTTATGTCTGCAATCCAACCTGTCACAAGCAGTTAGAGGAGACGCACAACACTCCGGAACCACAGAGCGCCGCCTGCAGACACCACTGCATGTTCATTTGCTAAAGCCACACTCACTCCAAAATTTAAGCATTTTTACCCACAATTTACAGTAAAACAGTTCTCAGGTTTATGAATCACATATCTGTGACACGCTTGAAATCAGCCTCTTTTAAGGGGCCGGCCCCATCTAATGCAAGACCATACCTCATTTTGCCCTTTATAGTGTTGGGCCAATGGTGAGACTGGCTTTTCCTACTACAATGATGATCGGTGGGCAGAGCCTGAGCTTTGCTCTTGTCAGCTCCTCGTCATGCCTGTATATGTTGTTGGCACATATAGATGAACAAAAATATATTATTTGTGGTACAGTGTTCCTCTGCATATTTACCAATTGTGCCTTCATGTCATGGGTGGAAAAACCCGTTGTGAGGGTGGTTATTTTGTTAATTAGCCTCATTGTTACACAACAGTAGGGCTGAAGTGCAGAACAGCTAGCTCACAGACACATTTTCAGAAACGTTTCAGATAACTAAAGATTTCCTTTCTTTAATTTCACACTTGATGAGTGGGAAAACCCTCTAGAGACTCATCTATTTGTACACAAGCAATTAAAAAGTACATTTTCCAAAATACTGTGCTGTATGTCCTCTTCCTTTCAAGTAGGAAGGAGAAGGTTGACAGCCGTCTTACCTGCGCTCCTCCGCGCCGTCCACCTCTGAGCGACATCCATCCTTATTGGCCGGAAGAGGACGAGACAACACGTCCACCCATTTGAGGGTAGTCGGCGTGCACACCGACCCGGTGGATCTCTGCTTGATCAGTTTATCTATCAAGAGTACATGGGAAATCATGACAACATTGCTTCAGTGAACAGTCTACTTGCTCAGCCTGTCAGGACATGAAGGACATTCTTCTCATTATGACTTTTTTTTTGTCTTCAAGGACCTTTAAAGAGTCCTATAAAGATGGAGATGTGTTTATTCAACAATTGAACGTACATTGCTGCCTTGAGATACAAGTGGCCTGACTTATACAATGCATCTTTGGAGGCAAGCGCTGTCATCTGGCCGGAAGAAAAAAAAGAGATACGAGCGGTGGAAAGTGGCAGTGAACACAACTCACTTCACAACAAGCAGCAGTTTGAAAGTGAGCAATTCTTCAAAAAAAGAGGCTTCAAGCAGTCTGCTGTCAAACTCGACAACTACACAATGTGTTGTTAAAACAACCACATAGTTTTGCCTTAAGAAAGTCCGCTTACCTTAATGCTGACAAGCAAAGCAAAATGCCATAGACAGGCTAACAAATTGCATCTGTGTCACAGTGTTATAACCCTTTAAGAAACTGATCTTTGAACACAAACAGTGCGACAACACATGTAGACAGATATTACAATATTCACAGGTATATATTCTTTATTCTCTGCGATAAATGATTAATATTGCTACAGCTTACTGAGGAGTTGTGACTGTTTCCATGGATAGCCATATATCTGCATTAAATTGCCCCCAAGTGACCACAGCACACAAAACAGGAGCTGCACTATCACAATTCATTAACCATTATGCACAATCTGTTTAATTGTCTACATTCTATTTCATGATGTTACTACTACATGTTTTTATAAAGTAGAATATTATAGAGTGTTATTGTTCTTATCGAAAAACACATTACAAAAACTTTGGTTTTGGGGAAGCTGAATGGATTGATGGCATTACATGAGAGTGCTTTGAATTACGAGCGTGATTAGGTAACAAATTGAACTCGTATCTCAGTACATCACTTTACACACATTCATCCAGCTGCATGAATTTACGCAAGACGTCGGCAAATCCCAAGTTCAGAGCATCAAAAGATTAACTGCGTCACGCATTGTGCTCATTTAGCTTTTAATTTGGCTTTTTTTGTTTTGTTTTGCTCTTTTGTCCACCAAAAACAATGATTACCATCACGGATGATGTCACCCGATACCTCAATTCAATGTCTTTCTGTATGTGTATTGCTTTTTATTAGCGTTTTTTTGCAACACTTATATCGTCAATTCTTATAAACATTAAGGTGGACCGTTATGTCATTTCCCCCCCCTCTTTTAATTCGCTTCACATTACACCTACATGACTAACGTTAAGACTGAGCATTTTATTCCTTTTATATTATCTTAATATTAACTTATTTTTGCACTTGTATGCCAGTTAACAATGTTATTTTATTCTAAAACGTCATCTGTACAGTTAATATGGTTTTGGAATAGATTCATTCTCTTTCCATTATTTCTACAGTAAATTTGTTTGGAAATACAAAATAGAGTCTCCTTCTAGTTTATGACCACTCTTTTGCACTTTAAAGAATTTTTGCACCTATTTTGGTATGCTTAAATTAAAAACAAACAAACAAACAAACAAAAGAGGTGTTTAGACAAACTAATTGTAAAGGTTTGTAAGAACGGAGCTAATATTGGTGAAGAGGAATTGACTGATGCAAGGATGTATTATTGTTATGCCTCTAAGCTGTCCCTTGGCAGACTGTCTTGTTGGTTGCTACGGCAGCAGATTTCTCACCAACACATTCTGCAACCTTGTCAAGTAATCATGATACTCCACTAGCAAAAGATGACAAACCAGTGTTCAACTCACCGTTGCTCTTCTTGGAGTATTGCAGCTTGGCGTATTCGGAGCTTGAGTGTCCAGACTGAATGGTCCACTGGTCCAGGTCCTGCTCCAGAGCCACCAGGCCACTGTTGGACAGTGCCGGGCTGCTGCTGTACGGGTCAGGGCCCTGCTTGTAGGAGGCGCAGGAGTAGGTGTCGTAGTAGCTCAGCAGGTCCTCCTGGGCCGCCGCATTGATAGTGCTGTAGATGGGACTGTCGCTGGACGCCATGTTGTGCTTCTCCGAGTGGTAGCTGACCATACCGACAGCTGCGTGAAAAAGTGGAACGTTACATCAAAAACATCACACATGGAAGAGTTTACTCCCACGTTTTCTTACCGTTGTAATATTTCTCAGAGTCTAGTTTGCCGGAGCAGCAGTTGATGGAATCATTGCTGTTGTGGATTAAGTTGGGAGTGGGCCACGAGTCAGCCAACCAGGGGAAGTTGCCAATGTTTGATCCCAATATGCCTGGCCTGGACAAAGAAAATGCAAAATCAATAAATGCAACCTCATCAAGATAATGCAGTGTTTATTAATGCGGTTGTAATTTGCACTGGGTGCAAATTAGGATCATTACAAAGGCAAAATTAGATGTGATGGGGTTAAACTAGGCGGCACGGTAGCCTACTGGTTAGAGCGTCTGCCTCACAGTTCTGAGGACCGGGGTTCAATCCCCGGCCCCGCCTGTGTGGAGTTTGCAGGTTCTCCCCGTGCCTGCGTGGGTTTTCTCCGGGCACTCCGGTTTCCTCCCACATCCCAAAAACATGCATGCTAGGTTAATTGACAACTCTAAATTGCCTGAAGGTGTGAATGTGAGTGCGAATGGTTGTTTGTTTGTATGTGCCCTGCGATTGGCTGGCAACCAGTTCAGGGTGTACCCCGCCTCCTGCCCGATGACAGCTGGGATAGGCTCCAGCACGCCCACGACCCTAGTGAGGAGAAGCGGCTCAGAAAATGGATGGATGGATGGTTGGATGGGTTTAAACTAAAGAGTACAGGTGCATCTAAACGAATTTGAATAGGGTGGAAAAGTTATTTTATTGTCGTACAGTAGTTCAATCAAAAAGTGAAACTCATATTATACAGATTAATTAAACACAAATAAAAATATTTTCAGAAAAGCAAGTTCCTACCGAATTTCTAAAACAAAATAAAATAAAATCATTTTGATTATTTCGTATGAGATATTCCAATTTATTGAAATGGTGTATTTTGGATTATCGTTAGGTGTAAACTGTAATCACTAAAATGATACAAACTAAAATCATGAAATATTTCACTCTGTGTTGTGTGTCATTTATTGAGATGCAACTGTATGTGACAGGAAGACCATGACAAAAATCCTCAGAATTAAAGTATATTTGTCACTTTACCCTCCATTGATGATTCCTGATCCTTCACCATGAGCGAAGCCAACTAAAGGAATAAAACAAAGTGTGATGCATCAATATTGTTTAGAGAACATGAAGTTTGAAACAATTATAAAAAAATAATTTTTCAACAGAATGAAATCCAGACGGAGGGTTGCATAAGGAAGTGTATCCGGCTTAAAACTTTGTCAAACAAATATGAGCGTTCATCCCAAGAATTCCATACCAGAACGGACGTGGCCCAGGTTAACAACTTCCGCTACCGGCGCCGTTAATCTACAGGGCGCTGGTTGAAACAACGTTGAATGTTGGGACTATGACAGGAAAAGCTCGGGAGTTGGTTGACATGATGATTAGGAGAAAGGTTGATATATTGTGTGTCCAGGAGAGCAGGTGGGAAGGCAGTAAGGCTACAAGTTTAGGGGCAGGGTTTAAATTATTTTACCATGGTGTAGATGGGAAGAGAAATGGAGTAGGGGTTATTTTAAAAGAAGAGTTGGCTAAGAATGTCTTGGAGGGGAAAAGAGTATCAGACCGAGTGATGAGGCTGAAACTTGAAGTTGAGTGTGTTATGTATAATGTGATCAGTGGGTATGCCCCACAGGTAGAATGTGACCTACAGGTGAAAGAGAAATTCTGGAAGGAGCTAGACGAAGTAGTTCTGGGCATCCAAGACAGAGAGAGAGTCGTGATTGGTGCAGATTGTAATTAACATGTTGGTCAAGCAAACAGGGGTGAAGAAGTAGTGATGGGTAAATTCGGCATCCAGGAAAAGAACTTGGAGGGACAGAAGGTGGTAGACTTTGCAAAAACGATGGAAATGGCTGTAATGAACACTTTCTTCCAGAAGAGGCAGGGACATAGGGTGACCTACAAGAGTGAAGGTAGAAGCATGCAGGTGGATTACATCTTGTGCAGACGATGTAATCTGAAGGAGGTTACTGACTGTAAGGTAGTGGTAGGGGAGAGTTTGGCTAGACAGCATAGGATGGTGGTGTGTAAAATGACTCTGGTAGTGGGGAGGAAGATTAAGAAGACAAAGGCAGAGCAGAGAACCATGTGGTGAAAGTTGAGAAAGGAAGAGTGTTGTCCCTCTTTTCAGGACGAGGTGAGACAGGCTCTTGGTGGACATTAGGAGGTTCCAGAAGACTGGACCACTACAGCCAAGGTGATCAGAGAGACAGGCATGAGAGTACTTGGTGTATCTTCTGGTAGGTAAGGGGAGAAAAAGACTTGGTGGTGGAACGTCAAAGTTCAGGAAATCATAGAAGGAAAGATGTTAGTGAAGAAGAAGTGGGACATTGAGAGGACTGAGGAGAGGAGAAAGCAATACATGGAAATGCAACGTAGGGTGAAGGTTGAAGTGGCAAAGGCCAAACAAGAGGCATATGATGATAAGTATGCCACGTTGGACACTAAGAAGGAGAAAAAGATCTATACAGATAGGTCAGACAGAGATGAGAAGGATGTGCAGCTGGTTAGGTTGGTTAAGGATTGAGATGGTAATGTGTTGACTGGTGCCAGTAGTGTGCTGGATAGCTGGAAACAATACTTTGAGTAGTTGATGAATGAGGAAAATGAGAGAGAAGGAAGAGTAGAAGAGGCAAGTATGGTGGACCAGGAAGTAGGAAAGATTAATAAGGGGGAAGTTAGAAAGGCACTAAAGAGGATGAAATATGTTGCTCCTGATGACATACTTATGGAGGTATGGAAGCATCTAGGAAAGGTGGGTTGTGGAGTTTTTGACCAGGTTGTTCAACAGAATTCTAGTGGGTGAGAAGATGCCTCACGAATGGAGGCAAAGTGTGCTGGTGCTCATTTTTAAGAACAAGAGTGATGTGCAGAGCTGTGGGAACTATAGGCCAATAAAGTTGATAAGCCATACAAGGAAGTTATGGGAAAGAGTAATGGAGGCTAGATTCAGGACAGAAGTGAGTATTTGTGAGCAACAGTATGGTTTCTTGCCTAGAAAGAGTGCCACAGATGCATTATCTGCCTTGAGGGTGTTGATGGAAAAGTACAGAGAAGGTCAGAAGGAGCTACATTGTGTCTTTGTAGATCTAGAGAAAGCCTATGACAGAGTACCCAGAGAGGAACTGTGGTACTGCATGCGGAAGTCTGGAGTGGCAGAGAAGTATGTTAGGATAGTACAGGACTTATATGATGGCAGCAGAACAGCAGTGGGGTGTGCTGTTGGTGTGACAGAGGAGGTGGAGGAGGGAGTGCATCAGAGCTCAGACCCGAGCCCCTTCCTGTTTGCAGTGGTGATGGATAGGCTGACAGATGTGGTTAGACTGGAATCCCCATGGACCAGGATGTTCGCAGATGACATTGTGATCTGCAGAGAAAGCAGGGAGCAGGTGGAGGAACAATTATAAAGGTTGAGGCATTCACTGGAAAGACGAGGAATGAAGATTAGCCGAAGTAAAAGACAGAATATATGTTCATGAATGAAAGAGGTAGAGGGAGAAGAGATAGCAAGGATGGAGGACTTTAAATACTTGGGGTCAACAGTCCAGAGCAATGATAAGTGTGGTAAATAAGTGAAGAAACGAGTCCAAGCCGGTTGGAAGGTGTCAGGTGTGTTATGTGACAGAAGAGGCTCTGCTAGGATGAAAGTTTATAAAACAGTGGTGAGGCAAGAAAACAATGATGATGAAAACAATTGGTTTTCTTGGTTTTGGTTGTCAGATTCACAAAAGAAGCATACAGGTAGGTTCAAAAGTCAGTCTCTTTCTGAACATCAAACAGATGAGTTCATGTACCAGAAGGCATCTTCTAAATGAAAGTTTTCACAGGTTTTCACTTCAGTATTGGTTCTTGCTACCTCATAGGTATAAATACACTTGAATCAGCTGACAATAACATTGAACTTTGAGCACATCCCACAAGGTCTAATAACCTTTCCACAAGTTGTTTTGAAGAAAATGTGTCAAGCTAGCTTTTTTCATCTATCAGAAGTGACACTTGAAGTCACGGTAATCCTTTTTACTTTGAACAACACCCCTGCACCCCGAGATGAAAAGTGTCACATTTTACAGGTTTAATCAGAGTTCACTGCATGGTACAAGTGACACAATTCTGACTTTTTTTGTTCACAAATGGCCCAATCCAGTATATGCACAACCTATATCCGCATTCGGCAAAGCAGGTAAAAGCACTTCCTTCTAACTCGAAGGGGACCATGACATAGCACCAGTGGAAACTTTAACCATCTACAATAAAACAACGAAATGTATCAGTTTGAATATTAAATATCTTGTCTTTGTAGTGTATTGAATTGAATAAATGTTGAAAAGCACTTGCAAATCATTGTATTCTGTTTTTATTTACGTTTAACACAAAATCCCCACTTCACTGGCATTGCGGTTTGTAAAATGGCTAATAGGAAAGTTGTATTTGGTATTTATGGCGTCATAACCCCTGAGATTCACATAGGGTGACATGTCTGGGCCTACGTGTTTCTACTGTTGAGTATTCGGCACACCTGCGGTCTCCAGGAGTCGCTGGGTCTTTTAAGTGATGGCTAAAATGCATTTATTCTCTTTTGTCTTCTCTTCTTCCCCCGGCTTTGAGACAGAGCACATCCGGCCTGCACTTCACATGCTTCGTCCTTGGTTTGATTGTGTCTTATCTTTAGGATATGTTTGTACCTTTCAAAACCCACGCATGCATCTTTTCACTCATACGCCCACTACTCGACAAAATCTTCTGATAATTCCCACATGTGTAAGAAAACATGATTTTTTATTTAAAAAAAAACATATATGTATATCTACTGTATTTAACAATGAGCAGAATAAATATATACAGTAGTTAATGATGAGAAAAGCTATTTCATCTGTTGTCTAATTTTGTGATGTATTTTTGGTCTAGCACGCACAAACCGTTAGCCATAGACTCCTGTTAAAAGTTGTACAAATTGTGTACATGTGGAGTAGCGCCTCTTTAATACAAGACATAGGACCATTACCCTGCACCCAGAGCTGGATCATAGCCACATTTCCTAGACACTGGATCATACTGTACGTCAAGGTGCCAGCCACCTTGAAACAGTCATTTGTCAAGACTTTCAGCAATGATGCCGAATCACTGTACTGCTTGGGGTTGCACATATCGTCAAACAATTGATGACAGATTGCGTGGAATTCCCTTTCACAGGTAGGAGAAATTGTTTTCGATGTTTTTAGCCCAAGTATCTAGCTTTTAGCAATAGAGCAGCTGGAATCTGATGTCTATTCTTTTGCTCAAGTTAGCTACCAAATAACAACAACATTAGCAAAGTCTATTTGCTTACTGTGTAGGTTTGTTGCAGTGCATGAAATATGAGATTTTTAGAGGGGGGGCACCCAATACCTGCACATTTTTGCTATTCACATAAGAGCTTAGTTCACCCCTGTGAATAGCACGGGCCCACTGTGTAGGCATTAAATCGGAATGGGGCCCTTGGACGTGCCTTGTAAATGCAGCCTTTGGCGTCCGCTTTTTCATCGCTCACCTGCCGGCGTGTACGCGAAGGACGTGGTGTAGTGGCCCAACTGCTTCCTGCGGCGGTGGCGCCAGTAGAACCAACCGCTGAGGCCCATCAGAGCCAGCCAGGCTGCCATGCCCAGCCCGGCGATGAAGGCAGGCTGCCGCACAACCACGGTGATCTGCTCCGAGATGCTCACGTCGCCTCTCCCACCTGTCCTCACGGGTGTGGAGGTGTAGCTCCCTAGCGGAGCTGAGGGATGAGCAGAGAGTTAAAGTTGAGGCCCTGGAGAAAAAAACTCATGATAATACATATAAATGTATTTTGAAGAGTGCTAATTAAAATAAATAGTTAAGTAATGATTAAATAAATTACCTGTGTGGACCAACAAAAATACTAAGAATATCCATCCATCCATTTTCTGAGCCGCTTATCCTCACTAGGGTCGCGGGCGTGCTGGAGCCTATCCCAGCTGTCATCGGGCAGGAGGCGGGGTACACCCTGAACTGGTTGCCAGCCAATCGCAGGGCACATATAAACAAACAACCATTCGCACTCACATTCACACCTATGGGCAATTTAGAGTTTTCAATTAACGTGCATGTTTTTGGGATGTGGAAGGAAACCGGAGTGCCCGGAGAAAACCCACGCAGGCATGCAAACTCCACACAGGCAGGGCCGGGGATTGAACCCGGGTCCTCAGAACTGTGAGGCAGACGCTCTAACCAGTCGATCACCGTGCCGCCTACTAAGAATAATAAAAAATTATTTTAAAAATTATAAAATAAATAAATATTGATAATAAACATACATAAATAATAAAAAAGTAAACATGATAAAAATAAAAAGATAAATACATGGAAGTAAGAAAAACGTTTAAAAAAGTGTAATCAATATCTAGACTAATAATCAAATAAATGGGGAAATTGGGTCCCTGCGGCCCCGACCGGGTGGGCAGTTGTCGGGGCACCTCGGTGGGGCCGGCGGACCACCCTGGGTCCCTCGGTGTGGGACGTGTCCTGTCCACCGGGCTGCTCTCGGGTGGACCCCTGGGTCCGATCCCGCCCCTCGATTGATTGGGACCCTTGTCCTGCATGCTTCTTCTCCTGTCCTTGTCCTGTTCTAGCTTGTCCTGTGCTTCCCTCGCAACACTCATATTTAATCTTTCATTGGTGTAGATAATGTAATGACTTACTTTTCTCATCCTGTTTACAATTAGTGCTTTGTCTTTTGTCTTCGTTTCTCACTCCCCTAAAGAAACTTTGCTCTGTTCGACTCTGATTCTCAATAAACTTCAATTATAATACTAAGAAACCACAGCGGAAGCTTAAAAACTCCACTGTGACACAGTAAAACTGTTCCGGCATAAAACGGATACATATCCTTCATTCTGCTTGACCTAACAGCCGAACAGGACAAAAAAAAAAAAAAAGATAAATAGAGCAAAAGTAATGATAAATACATGGTGAAAATCCATCCATCCATTTTCTGAGCCGCTTCTCCTCACTAGGGTCGCGGGCGTGCTGGAGCCTATCCCAGCCTGTCATCGGGCAGGAGGCGGGGTACACCCTGAACTGGTTGCCAGCCAATCGCAGGGCACATACAAACAGACAACCATTCGCACTCACATGCACACCTACGGGCAATTTAGAGTCTCCAATTTATGCATGTTTTTGGGATGTGGGAGGAAACCGGAGTGCCCGGAGAAAACCCACGCAGGCACGGGGAAAACATGCAAACTCCACACAGGCGGGGCCGGGGATTGAACCCGGGTCCTCAGAACTGTGAGGCTGACGCTCTTACCAGTCGGCCACCGTGCCACACATGGTGAAAATAAAATAAATAATAATGGTACATTAAATTAATAATTCATAAATTATATTATATTTATAAAATGAAGTAGATCAATAAATGGAAATATTAAAAATAAAGAATAAGGGTACAGTAAAATTCATTAAACAGGTAGAAATCATGATAACAAAATGTCAATAAATAAGTTATAACTATCTAGAAATTAAATAAATAGCTAGAAAAAATGGAAACACATAAATAAATAAATAAATAAATAAATGTGAATCTATGAGTACAAAGAATGGATCATAAAATGACAGTATGATAGGGTTAATAGCTGAGGCCCTCAGGCTACGGATCACGTCACCATGCACTGGACTCACTGAGGACGAGGTGGACCGGCGAGCTGGGAGCACCGATGCCCAGGCCGGTGACGGCGGCCACGGTGATGGTGTAGCGCACATCGGGGAGCAGGCCGTTGAGCAGGATTGACACAACGGCTCCGTCCACTGTTCGGTTGATGTGCTTCTCCTCGTCCAAGCTGCTACTCACACACCACACCTGAACACAACATACGAGCTTTGTTGTTGTGTTTCCCACCGTTTATTGAGCCAAGGCACCACCAAAGATAAATGTCATAAAAAGTATTCAGTTATGGCTAAAAATATTGGCACCCGAGGAATGCCAATATTTTAAACCATGACTATATGAAAAGACAGGCTTGTTTTCTCCTGAATGTCTGACATGATCTCAAACTAAACTTTTCCTGTTTCAGGACAGTTAGCATGCATCCATCCATTTTCTGAGCCGCTTCTCCTCACTAGGGTCGCGGGTGTGCTGGAACCTATCCCAGCTATCATCGGGCAGGAGGCGGGGTACACCCTGAACTGGTTGCCAGCCAATCGCAGGACACATACAAACAAACAACATTTTGCACTCACAGTCACACCTACGGGCAATTTAGAGTCTCCAATTAATGCATGTTTTTGGGATGTGGGAGGAAACCGGAGTGCCCGGAAAAAACCCACGCAGGTTAGCATTAACATTCTTATTTATATTTGCTAAATGCCAGAATAATGAGAGGATTTTTTTTTTTTTTTTTTAGACAAATATATTTACATAATAGACAATACAGTCATGTCTCAAAAGATGTTTTTAGTCATGACTGTATACAGTGGTACTTTGACTTATGAGTTTAATTTGTTCTAAGTTTGTAACTCAATTTACTTGTGTATCAACCGTAAGTGTTTTGTTTTTATTGAAGAAAAACAGCACTGTATTGTATAAAACATAACAAAAGGGAAATAAAATAAATACATTAGTTGTATAAAGTATAATGACAGAGTATGTACTGTAATTTTATTCAAAACAACAACCTGTCCTCTTCCCTCCTTACCATTTTCATATGCCGTCAAGAGTCTTCAATAAAACTATAAGAGATAATGTTCATTTATCCATTTCATTAGTTTAAAAAAAAAACAAAAATTTTTCTTTTTGGAAAGTGGTTTGAGAATTGTGCCTGGGACAGCACTAGCACAACTAATAAGCACACTGCTTGTTTTGATGTTACTGTCGTGAATGCATAAAATAAAGAAAATATACAGTAGTTTGGGGGGTTGTTAAATGTCATGAAAAGTTACACCCGAATCAATATTTAGAGTCCACTTTTAAGGCAGAGGAAGTGTTGGAGAAAGCATGGCCTGTGGTTTAAGGGGATTAAAAGTGATCCTCGCCTGAGGGTGATCACAATCGCACTTCTTCTCATTTTTATATCACACACAGCACACTGAATCAAAACAATACAAGTCTTTGCTCTGTTTCAATGTTTTTTTCCCCTTTCTTTTTTTACCCCCGAAATGAGGCCTGAAGTCTGAGTCATCAGCATGGCGCTCACACTGGGAGAGAGTAGATAATCAGGATGCTGCCTTTTTATCAGTGCGCTGAGAGATGACAGGCACAGTGGAACTGAGAACGTGATGACAACAGCACGTACTGGCAGCAGATAAGAGGCCGTGAGTAATCACTAATTGTATAATGCAAATGTATAGATATAGAGCGAAGGTGGATTAAAAAGAACAGTTTGATCAATTTTTGTCTTGCTGCACACAGCTGCCGCCAATGACTTTAATGCTGCAGTAAAGAATTACTGCACTTCCCCTTACAGCATCACTGTGATGAATGCAACCAGACAGGGGTACAAATGTCAACAAGCTGACCAAGTTGGTGAAGTTGGTTATATAATATGTACTGGACAGCAAAATAAACTGTGACAATAACAAGCTCCAAAGCCAATCCTGTCAACGCACACGCTAAACGCGAACAAGTCATTTAACCATTGAAAGACTGTTACTGTGAACAGCAATGTTAGCACTGACGTTTGCACTAATACAACTTATCACAAGTGTTCTGGCCGGTCCAGAATGATAGACCAATGAGGATTTAAAGAAGTCCAGGAAAATGTGTCCTCGTCAAGGTCAGGAGCATCAAAGCTAGCCCTTGGATCAGATGCTATATGAAATGCAAACAATACAATTATGTACACTGAACCCATGCCTAATCATGGTTCACTATTCCCCATTTCAGTTTGTCACGTTTTTTTGTGCTCTTTCTAAAGCCGCAGCCCTGGCTAATAGGAAAGGAGTAATTGGTGTCAAGGAAGTAGGTCTAAGCAATACAGCTTGACGAAGAGACTAATATCTTTGTATGTCAGGGAGGAGCTAAGTTTAGCCCTGGTAGTTAGTGGAAGTCATGGAGAGTCTTCGCCACATGTATATTTACCCGCACACTTTTTTTTTTTCAAAATCTAAGCCATTTATTTTAAGGTGTAAATTTGCTAGAGGAGTTTGAAATTTCTGTGAGATATGAGTTTAATTTATTCCACACTCATGGCCACACTCATAACTCAAATCACTCATATCTCAAATCATCTTTCTCCATTGAACTGAATGGAAATGCCATTAATCCATTACAACCTCCCCAAAAAACGCATTTTGCAATGCATTCCTTTGTTTTTTTGAAAAAAACAAAAATACATACAGTAATGACATAATAGAATAGAATAAAAAATAAATAAACAGGTTTGCATCGATTGAAAGGTCATTGTACTGCTGCCCACCTTAGCCAGCTGGGGGCAGTATAAGACAGACAGTCAAATATACTGTACATGAAACTCTGCAGACTTCTTAGCTCCTCTCAGCTCTTTGCAGAGGATAAAGACTATATGACTGTAAGTACTGATGTATTGTATGTGTAAATGTGTTGCTGCACCATTTCTGTTCAAATTCCAGTTGCTTAAAGGGTTATACGTTTCCCCTTATGTGTTAGCATTAGCATTAAGCTAGCGGACCTTGCCCTTCCAATACTTTTGGAGGGGACTGCATATATATACACACACACGGACGCACACACGCACGCGCGCACACACACACACACACACACACGCACACACACACACGTATACGTATATTTAGCCATCCATCCGTAATCTGTTTTGCTTATCCTCACTAGGGTCACGGGTGTGTTGGAGCCCATCCCAGCTGACTCCGGGCAAAAGGCGGGGCACACCCCGAACTGGTCGCCACCCAATCGCAGGCCACACTCGCACTTACATTCACATCCACGGGCAATTTATATTATTCAAATAACCTACTATGCATGTTTTTGGGATGTGGCAGGAAACTGGAGTACCCGAAGAAAGACCTCGCAGGCACAGAGAGAACATGCAAACTCCACACAGGCGAGGCCGGATTTAAACCCGGGTCCTCAGAAGTGTGAGGCGGATGTGCTAACCAGGGTTAGGGTTAGCACATCTGGTCCTGGATTGTAGTCACACAAATAGGTGATCCAATGTGATCCATATGATCACATAGTTTTGCTTTAAAGTCAGAAAACAGAATAAAAAAAACCTCACCTTGTACTCTCGAATGATGCCACTGTCAGCACTATGAGGCGGCGGCTCCCAGGACACGCTGATACTCGAGCTGTTGGTGAGCTGCACCACCGACACAGCCTGCGGTGCTGGGCTCAACACTGCAGAGTGATAAGAAAAGAATGGTATCGGTATAATTATTCATTGGGATTATCAAGCCGACTCATTCTCGGTTCTGCTCGAGGTTTCTCCCTTTGAGGCTGTTTTTCCTTGCCTCCATTGCTTAGTGCTTGCTCATGCGGGATTCGGTTAGTCTCAGTATGTGAGGAAAGTGGTTCTATAGGTGCTCCATGTGTAACGTGTACTGAGACAACTTCTGTTATGATATGGCGATATATAAATACAATTGAACTGAATTGATTTCTTGCCGGTGGTGTCATTTACCTTCCTCTGGGGTGCGCAGCAACACCATGAGGCTGTCGTGTCCCTGCAGCTCATTGAAGTAAGGCCGTATCTTCACCTCGTATTCCGTGTCGCTAAGCAAATCCGCCAAGATGGCACTGTGGTCTGACGTCGCCTCCACATACTGGACCAGCCAGGAGCTGCCGACGGTGCGGTAAAACACGCGGTAACCCTGAACGTAGCGGGAATGACGGGCCACCTGCAGAAAGTTGCCGCGGAGGAGGTAGAAATTCAGGGATCGGATGATGGAGAAGCTTTTGGGAAGATTAGTGTCCATTTTACACGCTCCATGAACAACTCACGGTCCAAGAAATCTTGGCACTGGTGGGAGACAGAACAGCGGGCTTCGACAGGTAGACTGACACGTCGCCAAGTTCTCTCTGTAACTGTCTTTGGTCCTTGCCTGTTTCTGGAGGACTCCCATCTGGAATACACATTTTCACAAGTTCTCAGCAGCAGCAAATTAACAAGAAAAGTGAACTTTAGTTGACATCCAACACTACTCCAGGGAGAAAAGCAACACACTGAACAAGCAATTAGTTGTTTATTATCAGAAGTCAGGCTTCCACCAAGTAAAGTTACATTTCAAGTTGAGAAGGGTACCGGAATAATTAAAGGAGGATTTAGTGGAAATGTGGATGAAAAGTGGTTTGGGTGGAAACATGAGTGAAAGGTGGTTTTGGTGAAAATGAAAAAAGGTGGTTTTGGTGGATACATGGGTTACGGTGGTTTTGGCAGGTGGTTTTGGTGGATACATGGGAGAAATGTGGTATTAGGGGTCATGTGGGTGAAAAGTGGTTTTGGTGGATACATGGGTTACGGGTGATTTTTTTTGGGGTGGAAACATGGGTGACAGGTGGTTTTGGGGGGAATGTGGATGGACGGGAGAATTTTTTTGGTCAACACGGGTGATGGTGACAGGTATTTTTTGGGTTGACAGGTGGTATTGGTGTAAACGTGGGTGACACCATGAGTGGCTGGTGATTTTGGTGGATATGTGGGGGAACGCTGATTTTGGTGTAAACATGGGCGAAGGGTTCTTTTGGCCTTGGTTCTCACCTTGCGTCCTGACAGGCTCCGAGATGGGACTGGGGTCACTCAGGCCGTAAGAGTTGAGCGCTCTGACGATGAACAGGTAAACGGTGTTGGGGAAGAGCCCCACGACGGTGTGCCGTTCATGCCTGACGCGGTCTGCCACCGTCTGCCACGTGCTGCCCACCGATTGGCTGCGACAACAATCAATCCAGCCGTCAAACAAAATGGCCTTACGGTACGGTGACTTTACCAAAACAAATGAGCGAATGCGCTGACGTCGGGCAAAATGAGACATAATGTCACAACTAAAGGTGAACCCGAGCGTATGCTTGCAGATGCTGATAATGAAATGCACAACATTTTAAACAGACTTCCCTTTGTGTGCTCGCTTTAACATTGTTTCACTCGTTCTTATCACACAATCTGCTGATAACAATATAATCCTGATAAAACGATAAAAGGGATGAACGTTACAGTGACAATGACATTTGAAAGCATATGCCATCAACCCATCTGCCTCACAGAACCCCGGTCCACAGAACTGTGAGGCAGATGTGCTAACCAGTCTGTCACCGTGCCGCCCCATCAGAATCAGAATCAGAATCAGAATCATCTTTATTTGCCAAGTATGTCCAAAACACACAAGGAATTTGTCTCCGGTAGTTGGAGCCGCTCTAGTACAACAAACAGTCAATTTACAGAACACTTTGGGGACATAAAGACATTGACAAAAAACAATTGTGCAAAAAGATGCAGAGTCCTCTAGCACTTAGAGCAGTTCGAACGACTAATATTGCAATAGTCCGGTGCAATGACCATTGTGCAAAGGGCGCTGAGACTTCAAGGAGTGTATGCGGTTTAAAGTGACGAGTAGTGCGTCAAGAACCCAATAAAAAAAAAAATGTTTTTCAATCAGCAAAATAGCACACTAATATTCCATTCCATTTTCTGTACCGCTTCTCCTCACTAGGGTCGTGGGCGTGCTGGAGCCTATCCTAGCTATCTTCGGGCGAGAGGCGGGGTACACCCTGAACTGGTCACCAGCCAATCGCAGGGCACACACTAATTTTGCACTTGATAAAACATACAGTAATAATATAAAATAAATTGAATGAAAAAAATGAAGCCGCTTGTGCATTCTGATTCATTGTTAATCCATCTGTGTGCTTTGGCCACATTTGAAGTGGGGGGGGGGGGGGGGGGCAGTATAATACAGTCATGAAGACAAACCCGAAGAAGACTTTGAGAACGATTGTAAGCTGTTTTACACAGATAAAACTTTTTGCATAAAGAATATACTGTATGCCTGTGAGCATTGTTGTACTGTCTGTCTACATGTTCGTGCTAATGTTTGTGTTCAAATAGCTGTTTTTAAAGCGTTATAACACCGCAACTATCAATGGTGTTTTGTTTAGCCTGTCTATAGCATTTTGGATTGTGTGTTAGCATTAAGCTAAAGGAAGGCAAAGTTGTGTGGTTGTTTTAAATACACCACGTGCAATTTGTCCGATGTTTACTTTGACCGTAAAGGACCGTGGGAGTGGCATTGAACAGCATGAAGCCTTTTTTAAACCATTTTTGACTTTCTGCTAAACTGCTGCTTGTTGTGAGGTGAGTCTCCAATCAACAACCTGGTGGATTGGCGGACTTTGAGTGTGAAGCTGCCCACACTGGCGTGGCCCGCGGACAGGACCGAGCTGCCAATGTGACCACTGCAATAACTGTCTCCCATTTCTTTTCTTCCACAGTGAACCTTCCACTCCCGCTTTTGGATCTGTCGCCACTGACGCAGCAAGTGTCGCACGACGTCAGTTAACAGAACCATCTTGCTCTCGGGCGCCAGTGAGTCATTGGTGAAATATAAATGACTGGAGATGAAGAGGCCACAATTCAGTAGGGGGAATAATGCCACGGATTAAAACATAAATCGACACAGTGCGAGGAGCATTATAATAACGGAAGACCTTTTCTTTTAAGATAGAAAATAGTGTTGAAAGTGCTGAAGCCAAATGTCTGTACTCAACTTGATAAGCCTCAACAGCGAAACCCCCCAAAAGTTTGTAAAATTTCATTGTTTGGCTGGAACACCACTAAAAAGACATCGTTATCGCTTGGTCAAAATATTAGGTACACCAGCAAATGATGATGAAGTAATATAACAAAATTGTTTTTTTTTTTTTTTTAAATATTTGACTGACTGACTGTCTGTCTATCCATCAATCAGGGTTTTATTTTAGACGTGAGGCTTATTTGAAAAAAAAACCAACCCAAAAAAACAAACCACAAAACAGTTTTAATTTTCCACCATAAATAATGCTATTTCCTACATATTAATATTTATTACAATATAAAATATGAATGTGAAATGATAGACCCCCTACTGTTATGCGTCTTTGAGTCCTTTGAAGGGTGCTATACAAAGTCAAGTTGTTACTTCAATAGTATTATTATGATATGATGATAAAGAAATTAAGTACATTAATTATCCTGCTGACAGTGTCAACCAAAACTCTTTGTGAGGCCTAATTTTTGATCAGCTGCAAACTCATTTTTGTCACAGCTGACATTGTAGATCTGGTTTCCCTTGGAGGGCCATTATGACTGTGAAAACATATACATGCATAATCTTCATCATATCAATACTCATACACAACCCATTGACAGATCAGATAACTAGTTTTAAAAACAGAAGTCACAGAAAATAGTTTGTTCAACTCCTGTTCAATTATTTTTTTAAAAAAAGGTTTGTAAAAAAATGCTTCTATTATCATCAACGTTATTAAAAGTGAAGACAATTGACAATATTGGTACAGATTTTAGCAGAAAACATGAAGTAAACATATGATTTGCTTTTTGAGCCACATAAAATGATGTAGCGGGCCAGATCGGTATGTGTTTTCAGAGGCTATTGTTATTATTGTCAATATTTTCAAACTATTTTTTTATTGTTCTTAACTCCTATAAGAGTGGGTCATGACTTTGCAACACGACGAAAATGTGGGACCCATTGTGACAACAGTTGAGATGGTGAACGTGTACCTAATGAAGTGACCATTGAGTGCAGACTGATGCCCAGCGTACCTAAAGGCCTCGATGATGTAGGAAGTGACGGCGGCCCCGCCCTCGTGCGGATTGGACTGCCAGGTGAGGGTGACGCTGTTCCTGTTCACGTCGGTCACCACGGGCTTCTGTGGGGGTCCCGGCAGCTGGATGAACTCGGAAACTCGGGACGGTGACGAGACGGGGCCGTCTGTTTCAGAAGAGGAGAGTGAGGTGTTTTGGAAATGACGCGTTCCTCCACGTAGCGACGCAGTAAGATGTGTAATAGAACGGTGAGAGTACCTCTGACAGTCAGTATCCCGCTCCAGCTCGACTCCCCTGTGGGGCTGGAAGCCACGCACGTGTACATGCCTGAGTCTTCTTTCTGTTGGGCCAAAGCCAAAGTCAATATGCAAGGACGACACAGGACACAAATTGGGAAAAGGACATCAATCTCTGGGGTCCACAAAAATACTGAAGATATAAAACAGCCGACTGGACAGCGGCAAGTTCATTATAACAATTTTACGGGTTGGGACTCTCCTAAGGGTGCCCCACTGACAGTGTAGCCTTAGGGATCCTTCACCATTTTAATATGGATGCAGTCAAAACAAACTATTCATCCCAACTGCCTCAAGCAATAATATACAGTACTTAACTAAATTTAGAAGGATTGCAAGGGAAACTGGACCTAAAATCTTTGAATAGTTGATGTTTGAACTGGGGAATGGTGCAGGGTTTGTCACTATGGGTGCAAAATTTGTGAGGTGCTACATTTAAAAAATGAATATTTTTTGTAAAAGTAGTTGTGGTCAGTGGTCACAGTTTAAAAAAAATCCAAAACTAATTTGATAATTGCAAGTGGCCATAATACCAGAATGTTTGAAGACTGGATTGTGGCGCAGCCTAAAAAGAAGAAAGAAAAAAAATAGTAGTTGTTCTTACCTCCCTTTCCATCAATATTTGAATTTTTATAATTGTTGATGTCCTTTTTTTTTTATCGGGTTTGCACGATAATTTGGGTTGGATATGAACAAAATGTCATTTTTCAAACTATTCTAGTTGGTCTTTTCGGTGCGGCATTTAAAACAGTTGGTTTTCACATTATTATGCACAATGTATATAGGCTTTGCTCTGATTGGCTAACTCATCTTCTCCAATTATATGAAAAACACCTTGGCTCTGACTGGTCCACATCACGGTGTCTGCTAGCATCTAGAAGCTCAGGGCGGCCAAGCATCCATAGTGACTCTGCGCCCTTCGATGTCTTACTATCATTCTGAAGAACGCTTCAAGCGTTGGATTGTTGGCCATTAATAAGGAACATAATCTGAAAGGGGACGTGGGTGAAAATAAAAAGAGAGGGGGGTAATTTGAGGTTATGCTCATCATCTGCTCCCATTCATTTGAATTGAACCTGCCACGAAGATCATCGGTGGCGACAATGAATGCGCGATATTGTGTCCACTTCTCCAGCGCCCTCCGTCGCATTGACCCACAGAAGTGAGCACCTTTCAATGTCTGTTGTGCAGCTGCTAAAAGTAGCCGCGGCCAGCTGTCAAAAGCATGGTCCGACCTCCTGATCGGCTCAGTAGGGTTTGACCACAAGTCTACTTTCAGATGGCTCCTGTGGATATAAATCCTCATCCTGCTCATATTCCAAAATGTAGCTACCCATTCAGAGGAAGTGCAAGCACGCTAATGACTGACAAACATTACATCACGACCGGTAGTCATTGCGGTGGACAGAGCAACTATAACCAGGATGTTTCAAAATCGGTAACATTCGGGCGTGGTCAATAAAACCTAATTTTGAGCCAATTTACAATATAGTTGACAAGTTGTTGGAAATTACACGTATGTATTACAAAACATTAACGATGCAAATATGATTATGAACTGACCGCCATAAAATCCTCGCACCCTGACCTTTTAAAATGTTATATTTGTAATGTAACCTCAGTAACCTTATGTGTCATGGGGCAAAACATCAGCAGTTAACGTCAGGATTTGTGCTGCCCCGCCCGCCCCGCACTGCACTGCACTGCTGCAAAGATCCAGAGACCTAATGAGATCATGCTCCGCAGTGTTGACCTTGGCGGCGTGCAAGCAGGTGAACATCTTCAGATGACTTCAACTCGCTGATGAAATATTGATGGCGCGTCGGTGCATCGGCGGGGTAAATATTTTTAGTCCCTGACACGTCATCTCCATTTCTACTCTTTTTTTTTTTTTTTTTTTTTTTTTTCTTACTCCCTAGTCACCCTCTCGACACCACTAATGCATCTCTTCTGTTCCATTGAGCACACTGCCACGGCAGATCTACTGCCTCCATCTCAGTGGTGCACTGGAACAAAGCTTAATGCTAAATTTGCAAGAGCAGCCAGTAAGGAGCCCTCTTGATTAGAAGCCAGTTAGATGATTAATCGGCTATCTCAAGTCAATTATGGATAAAAGATCCCGCCTCGCCGACCTCCAGGTGGGGTTACGGCCCAGATAGCGCCGGCTCCTTCATCAAAGCATCTTTGCAAACAGGATCCTTCATTACTATTACAATTATACACCGCGTGAGCACCTAATTGGAATGGAGAGAGATATGTGCCACCTCAGAGACATCGCTCTTTGAAACTCACTTTTAATGTTATGAACCAAATTGGAATTTAGCATGAAAGACGACGTGAACTGGAGGGAAAAGACAAAAGGAGGAGGAAGGTTAGACAGGCTTGTTTTCCTCTTACCTCAAGCCTATATTTGGATACTTGAACATTTTAATGATTTGACCTTGAAATCTTCATTAAAGGTCACTGATGGATTAGTGGTACACTGGCCTGCCTTTGGTGCAGGCAGCGTGGGTTCAGTTCCCACTCATTGACGATGTGAATGTGAGTGCGAATGGTTGTCTGTGTCTATATGTGCCCTGCGACTGACTGGCGACCAGTTCAGGGTGTAGTCCGCCTTTTGCCCGAAGTCAGCTGGGATAGGCTCCAGCGCCCAGGATAAGCGGTGTTGAAAATGGATTGACGGATGGATCTTCATTAAGGATCTGTTGTTGCCATGGCGACCCAGATCACCACCTTTTGTGCTCTATAATATAGGTTGACCACAACTATAAACAAGTACAGCATCTCGTGCTTACTTGTTTTGACATTAACAACACAGACGCCTAGTCAAATCAACAGATTTTCGGTTGGTATAGCAAACTAGCACTGGTGCCTAAAGTATGTGATTTTATTTTTATTTTTTTACTAAAAATTAGACCGGTAGCACAGTCACTTGTAAAATATGAATGTCTTTCCTCAAATATAACAAAACCACAAGTACATAATGTGTCGCCACCATAGACGACACAACGATGACGAGCGGTGATTGAGCAATAACCTCTTTTATTGTGAAAACTTCATGGTTATTCTAGCCAACAAGTGTTTCCCTCAAACCTTCATCATGCAGATACACGGCAAACTCATCACACTTGGACACCTTCAAGGTCTCACAGACAGTCGGATCTTATACAACTCTTGCAACATTAAGAGCATTACTGCAAAGCATTCCCTCCTGATATAATTTTGTAAAATTACAATACATACTACTAGACTGTTGCGAGTAGCGACCCTGCAGTTGTTTTATGTTAATCTTTGTCTTTTTATGATGTTATTTGAAGAAGAATATGAGGAGGGTGGGGCAGGGGGGTACACATCAGACTCCAGTGGTTTCCCATTTCTTTTGTCCAGCTTGACAATTTATGAAAAATATTTATTTTAGCCCTGGGTTTGGCTTTTTCTTTGGCTTTTTGTGGTATGTAATTAGAAGAATGTAAAAGAAGAAGAAAATAATATACACCAGACTTCAGTGGTGCCCCAGTACAAAAATTCATTTGGCCTTTTCTTTGTTTTATTTTTTAGTAGCTTGCAAATAGTAGAAAGTGAGAAGCATATACACCGGAAACGGAACACTTTTGTTCTTTTCATGAAAAAGACTAATTTTGGCGATGCATTTGTTTTTTTCTTTCACTTTTAAGTATATTCTGCTGTTGCTCACCTCTATGTCTCTTATTTCCAATGTGCCGTTCTCCACCAACGTTAGGCGAGCATCGTTCCCCTCAATCGTGTCTCCGTCCCTCTCCCATGAAATCTTGACCGAGGGTCCTCCGATGACACGGCAGTGCAGGCGGGCCGTGCCGCCCTGGGACACCGTGTGATTGGCCGGACCTTGGCGAATGATTGGGGGGATCCGACCTGAAGGTCCTACCATGGACAAATTGGAATAGACCTTTTCATAACAATGACCGCTATGGAGGGCATGTTCTTACAACTATGTATAAAATGTTCATTTGGGTTGTCTTTGAGTAATTTAGCAAAACTAGCCCCGCGCCCCTAGTGAGGAGAAGAGGCTCAGAAAATGGATGGATGGATGGATAATGACTTGCATGTTGACTGACGTTAGTTCATGCATGCTATCCATTTCAGCGTCAAAACAGCACATCTGTGTCAATAGAAACATTGACACAGATGTGTCAATAGAAAAATCAAGTTACTAGCCATTCCCTCAAATGATCATGTTAACTATGTCTGAATTTTTTAAATCATTTTACCTGTTGAAATGTAAATTACGGCTGGCCTTCAATTAAGCCTCTAAGCAATTTACCTCTTGTAACATCTTTTCGACTGACACTTCACACAATCAGACTACGTCGGTAGCGGAGAAGGCTAAAATCATCGTTCAAGCCAACGACATCCAAGTGTTTGTTTACTAATGGTGACTTTGGAGATCACTAAAGCTTCTGCCACACAGAAGTACGTGTGACGTCATGGTGGAACGGTCTGTATTTGAATGATAAAGCTGGTTAAACATACCTCCCTCCACCTCCAACAAGGCCTTGCTTAGCACGCTCCCTGCCACACTGATGGCCTGACAGATATAGAAGCCCGAGTCCTCCGGGTGCACGTCAGTGATGGTCAGCTCCCCTCTCATGGACACAGAGTAACGCCCTGACTGGGATGGCGGTTGGCCAGGAAACAGCAACATCTAAAAAACATACAACAACAAAATGACCGACAGGCAGCCAAATATGGTAACAATGACTTCTCATTGCAAATAAGCAAGGTAAAATAATCATGTTGATGGATGCTGTTCCACTCTCGTTCTCTAGGTAGCGATAATGCACGTTACAAACCCACCCATACATCCATCCATTTTCTGAGCCGCTTCTCCTCACTAGAGTTGCGGGCGTGCTGGAGCCTATCCCAGCTATCATTGGGCAGGAGGCGGGGTACACCCTGAACTGGTTGACATGATCATCGCAGGGCACATAGAAACAAAACAACCAGTCGTATTTACATTCACACCTACGGGCAATTTAGAGTCGTCATTAACCTACCATGCATGTTTTTGGGATGTGGGAGGAAACCGGAGTGCCCGGAGAAAACCCACGCAGGCACGGGGAGAACATGCAAACTCCACACAGGCGGGGCCGGAGATTGAACCCCGGTCCTCAGAACTGTGAGGCAGACGCTCTAACCAGTCGTGCACCGTGTCGCACGTTACAAACCCAAACAGTATTTTTTTTGTTTTGGTCGGCAACAGAGTTCAGCTCAGCTCAGATACTGGGACTGAGATAAAAACAGTTACCGCGTTGTTTTTTTTTTTTAATGGGGAAAAGGGAGGCACCTATTAGAGTTGCTGTTTTGGTTAACAACAGCATTCAAATAGGTTCAGCAGACAATAACATCCATAAACTGATATAGTTACTGTTACTACCTTTTTCTATGAGAAAAGAGAGGGATCAATTTGAGCAAATTTGTTATAAAAAAAGGTTAACAAGGGCTCTTTTGGTGTTTTCCACATGGTGGCCACGAACAGATATTTCACACTTTTCTTCCCTTTCCCAGAGCAGAAAATGGCGGAGATGTGTTTGCACATCCATCCATCCATGCATGTCATTCCTGTAAGAGGCTTAGACTTGAGTGGAAGACCAGGGTTAGAAGTCTGCACATAATCTCCGCAACCCCCCGCCCCCCACAAAACAGCCTAACTTCCTCGGGTGGCTTGAGGCAGACAAAAAAACCAAAAAACATTTGAAGCAGCTTCTCGCTGTATATTTATAGCTGCCATGTGGAAGGAGGACACTGTTTGTCTTCAGGTGTGGCCCGGAGAGGCACTTCACACCTGGTGTACTTCCTCCTCCACCTCTCCTGCCATCCGCACTACATGATGACAGCACCTCCTTCCGTCTTCTTCTAATAAGGTGTTTACAAATGTTTTGCATGGAGTCACCCTGGCGTTCAAGCGACTATCCAAATTCCTCACCTGACTGCCCTCTTTCTGCCAAAAGATGGCAGGCGGGGGGTTACCCGTGGTGCGGCACTGGAAGGCGACGCTCCTCCCCTGGGAGGCCATCTGGTCCCGTGGCTTCGAAGCGATCTGTGGTGGCACTGGAGAGGAGAAGAAGAAGAGAAGCAACACAAGACTTGAGTTTGTTAAGCACATTATTTTCCTCACTGTCATCATTGCTCCTAACACACGTAATTGTACCACTCATAAATGATGGATAGGCCATTAGACCACATGGCTTTTAGTCCGCCCTTGCGTTTGCAAGCAGGCACATTTTGAGCACAATCAGATCATACACAGTGGAACCTCCAAAGCCGTAAAAGTATACACCTTCGTGTTCAACCAAAATGTCCCCTCAGGAGTCAAGCAACACTAAATAAGAAAAAAAAAAAACTAAAGTTGTTTAATCTGGTGTTTTTGTGATGTAAAGAGGCAAATGTGATGATATTGCTAGAACCAGACAAGGAATTTACCTACAAACTCTCATAAGGATGAGTACTGGTAGTTTTACTTGAGTTTAGTTGTAATTCTGTCATATTAGGTAGTGGTTATAGTTATATAATGGTTGGGGGTGGGGTTCTACTGTAATTTAGCACCTTGCAAATTGTACAACCAGAATGGAAATAAAACTTTTTTTGTAAATGAAAGCAAATAAGCTGCTTGCAAACATAGCGTAATGTTTCATGATCTGAGTACAAACTCAACTAACAAAATGCAAGTAATTTAGCCTTTTAGTTAGAGGCTACCTTTAGTTAGTTGTTTAGTTGCTAGATTTTCATAGTTTAAGTAGCCTTTCAGTTAGTAGCAAGCTTTAAATTGTTTAGTTAGCTTTTTAGTGGAATTGTTGAGTTACTTTGCCTTTTAGTACCTACCTTTAGATAGTTAGTTTGGGTAGCTTTAAATTCGATAGAAGGGAGTGTCAACATGTTTATTTGTGGTATGGTGTGGAACATGGGCTGCATGAGTCACATGATGCTATCTGATCATGTTGATTTTTATTTTTTCTTTAACATCGGAGAATGTTAATAAGGTTAAAAAATGTTAATAAGGTTAAAATGTGCATATTCGGTATTATAGTCCTACCAGTCACTTTCTCCCCCAAAAATAAATCTTTAGGCTTACAGAAATTAGTTTTGTAAGTCAAAGCAAGCAAAGCAGGTTCCACACATACCGGCAATCATGCCAAATTTGAGCATTTTTATTCCCTTCTGATCAAAGTAAACAAAGACCCAATTGTCTGATGTCTCTGAGAGATTAAACTGAGCAATTATTATGAGCTGCGGGATGTGTTAAGAGTGATTTTTCCCTCCCTTCCCGATCTGCTCAAAATACAGTTGGAGCCAATGATCGTAAATGTTGAACCTGTTCAATATCTACAATGGCAAAGCCTTATTTGTGTGGTCAGCACCGAGGTTTTACAATCCACGGACTCAGTGATTGCGACGTGAAACAGAACGATAGCCAATTAGGAGGCTACCTGTAGCTCGCACTCATGAGTAACTGTGACGATATCTTTTTCTGCGGTGTACTGCTCATCTCACGTACACCACACATTGTCACATACCAGCAATCAGGCCTGATTTGAGGATTTTTTTTTTTTCATCCCCTTCCAATCCAAGTAATAAAAGGCCAAATTACCAGTCAGGATAATCTCTAAAGGCCTTTTCACACTGCATTTGGTTTACTTGGTGTTTGTTGCGGGGCAGCATGCAAGAATGACAGCACCCTGGTGCAAGGTTGGAAGTCCTTGCGTAGCAGTCTACCTGGAAGTAACAGGGAGGATTTTCCCGCTGGTTGGTCTCTTGATGTTAGCACTCTGTAATTTGCTTGGAAAATGGTCATAGCTGACAATCGCAAATGATAAACCTGTTCAATATTTACAATTGCAAATCCATATTTATTGGGCATCTAGAGTACACCAAACGCTATAAGCGTTTAAGAACACACTTGCCAAATGTTTCCCTTATCATGATAAATGTTAAAAATCAGTTAAAGCGGGGTAAACACATATTGATTTTTAACATCTTGACCAATGTTTGAAAAGGAGAGAGACACCCCGAACATGGCGAGGAACGAATAAGCAAGTGAGTTCTTACCGCTTTTATGGTGTGTGGTTTACTCCAGATGACCAACATGTTAAGAGTTTGCGGTTGTAATTATTGCACAGCTACATCATTTACGATTGTCAACCCAAAAATGTAAGGAAATTGAGAGGAAAAATCTTGCTTAACACACCCCACCCCACAGAACAATCAATCAAGATAATCGTTTGGAGAAATCGATCAGGCCTTTGATGACATTGATCAAAAGGGAAGGGTGGCATGTTCAAAATCGGCCTGGTTATCGATCCCTATGGGATTTTTTTCTTGTCATGTGCAGTCTCTCATGTTTAAAACAGGGGTTAAAATCCATATGTGTATAACCCATTTAAGTCAAAGCAAACATCCTATTGCTTTTAAAGCATATCAGAAAGGTTTAGGGTCAAATGCTCCTCTCTGTTAATAAAGAATTGCTCTAATTGGATGCTATGAAATGTAATGTGGATAGAGTGAGAATTAATTTGAGCAGTAGAAGGACTGACAGAGACAGAGACATATAGAAGGATTTATGAGCCTGTGATGTATTAATTTAGACTTCTGCTTATCTGAAGGTTAGTCGTGCTCCTGAAAGCGGAGGAGGAGGCGTTGTCTGTCAAGTAAGAAAATAAGAATACGAAACGACAAGGGGGAGACAAGATGGGAGAAAAGGGAGTGGAAGTTACGCAGCCGCCCAGCTGGAATGATGATAGGGTTTGAAACAAGACGGAGAGAGATGGAAAATTAATGAGATGGATGAAACACACAGCGACATCACAAAAGCGGCGATAGCACGCAGAAAAAAAACTGTGAATGAGAGTGAATGGCAATTTGCTGAGATTGGATTTCATTTAGACTGATAAAAGCATTGGTGGTGGAATGTGTTTAAACCAGGACGCAGAAAGAGTGGCTCAGAGCATGCGGAAAAAGAGGAAGGCGAGGCGGAAGAGGAATCATGTCTTATTAATACAGGGACTGCTCGCCAGCATTGAGTTCAAGCGCACGTCCAGCAAACATCTGTCAAATGGCGTAATCCGTACAGTTTAGCATAATCCCCTTAGATGCACTGGACACCAGCTCTGCCCAAAACAAGCACTGGACAGGAAATGATCCGTTTTTTTTATTTATTTATTTTTAAACTTTGAAGTTGTGGACATGAACGCAGTAGTAGTGCTCGATCTTGAGAGATTGAAATTGTAATTTTGTCAAAGAAAAAAAGATGCTAAGTGTTTTAAGTTAGAAAGTTAGGAACTAAATTGTTTTTTTTTTTTAGTTTAAAAAAAATATGACGTTTTGGAGGGAAAAGTATGGAAAAAAATTCAAGAATTAAAAAAAATATTTTTGCGAGAAATATTACATTGTGAGAGAAAAAAAAGTTCTAATCTTAAAAGATGCCATCCATTATATTCCTGAGAGAAAAAGTCATTAATATATGTAATTTTTATCATCATTATTAGTAGTAGTAGTATTATTTTTTTAGGAGGGGGTTAAAAACATTATTATTATTATATTTTTAAAGAAAAATTTATTTTCGTTGAGCATAATGTATTTCTCAAAGAAAAAAATGGAATTACAAGAAAACATTTTTTTTGAGAATTTTAGAAGTGAGTTTTTTAGAAGTAAATATCTGAGCCCTATGTCTCTCTCTCAGTACCTACTGTTTACGCAAAGTCCTGATATGAATAATAATCTGATGCTGATGTACCAAAAGACTGAGTTTTACATTTCTGCTGGCTTTTTATTTGAATACAGATCCTCTGTAATTGAATTGCATGTCGGTCCAGATCATAGTCTCCGGCAGACTATATATGGCCCATGGGCCGTTGGTTGGCCACCCCTCCATTGGCCTTGTCATACACGTGAACTATGTTTTCATGCATGCTGGTGCATGTGCAGCCCTCATACAAAATGCACGACGTGTCCTTTTTGTTCTTACCGTGCACCTGCAGCATGGCCGAGGCCTCCGTCTTGCCCACGCTGTTCTCTGACGTGCAGGTGTACGCCCCCTCGTCCTGCTCTTTCACGCGGAATAAACGCAGGCTGTTGCCATTGCGAATCTCAAACCTAGCAAATGAATAACACAGCAGTAGATGTACCGTAAGTTATGGTATCATTTTGAAAATGATTTGCATTTGATTAAGAAGCCAAGCCAGCATTATGTCCATAATAAACCCGAACAGAAGTATGGAAAGCTATTCCAATGAGACATTAAACTAATCCTCAGAAATTATTCTCAAATATTAACTAAACTACAAAGTGAGCAAATGCATAATTATTTAATAGGCTTAGCTAAGTATACTACATATTGAGTTGGAAAAAAATGGGGGATGAAATTGGTCACAGGATAATTCTGCCGACTAATGAATACTTTTAT
This sequence comes from Phycodurus eques, assembly GCF_024500275.1. Classification (NCBI taxonomy): domain Eukaryota; kingdom Metazoa; phylum Chordata; class Actinopteri; order Syngnathiformes; family Syngnathidae; genus Phycodurus; species Phycodurus eques. Next base: position 15,451,203 of record NC_084531.1, read on the forward strand.
GGTGCCTTCTTTATTAATTTATGGCAGCCCACTGATCCACACACTCATATTCATCAACTACTTAGTACACGTCTGCTAGGTCACATGTGGACCATTTCTTCTGTCTATTGTTGAGAAAAAGTAATCACTTTCATGTCATAATTTGTTACTAAAATAAGTCATTTTTAGATGCATATTTTAGAAAAACAGAATTTTGAAAAAAGAAATCAGATTGAACAACAATTTATGTATTATGTGTGTATATATATATATATATATATATATAAAGAATGGCAATTAAAAAAAAAAGTCATTTATTTGGAGGAAACGTTTTCATTTTTTGAGGAAATCACTGGATTTTCTGAGAAAGAGTCCCAATCTTATGAGTATATATACTGTACATTTTTTAGATTCAAGTAAGTAAATATTGATGCTATCTGACCTTGCACCAAAAACGCAAGTTTAATTTAAAATGTGTTTTATATATATATATATATATACATATATATATACATACATATATATATATACATACAAAAAGCACAGAAATGTTTGCAAAGATTTATCTTTTTGTTTTTGGATTAAAGTTGCATTTTACCAAGAAAAAAAGTCACAGGAGCCGCTTTGATTGGCACTTGGATCGGCACTTTGAATGGCGGTGACTGAAGTTGACTGTAAACACTCCTACAGCCGCTCATCTACGAAATTACCTACACCGGTCTAACCCGCCTCTGGCGCAGGGTTGCTCCATCGGTTACGCCAAATTAACATAATTCCCAGAAAATAGAGCACAAAAGGTCTGACTTGACAGCCATCGTGTGGGCTGAGGCTTTAGGATGCCGTTGCCACTTTAGAGCGCCTCGTCGTCGCAGCATTGAAAAGCACTACAATGACCTGATGCTCGACAAAATATGATGCTCAACAAAATAGCATCCATTTTTCCAGGTGGTAAAAGTGGTGTTTGATTGACAGTTGAGTTGGGTATGGTTTCAGTACATTCAGTGGACATGCCCCCAGCTTTCAAGAGCAGAGAGAAGGGTATAATTTTTCATGAGTTTGAAGCCTCATTTTACATAATTGGCGTTTTTTTTTTAATCATTCAAATTTGGCGGAGTTGTTCACAACACTCTTCTTTGTGGTGTGTCAAATTATGTATTTTTATATTTATTTTTCAATTTACAGATATTTTTGTAATTATTATATTTTATAATTATTATATGCAATGTTTAAAAACTTCAACAATGTTTAAAAACGGCAACCATGTTTCATTTAACAGTAATGATTCCTTTGTGTCCATGCCTCACAACCCTTATAAGTGATGTTTTTTTGAGCCATTGTTTAAATTCTTATTTTCATTGGGCTTTGGAGCGATAGTATTGTCCCCTAACAACTCTGCCTAGCAACAGCAAGCTAGACAATGGATTTATATCATTGCAGTTAAAATTGAATCAAAGTATCGTAGTTTTCCTGGCATATAGCCTCTTGAAGACCATCTGTAATATGTATTTGGTTACTTACCTCCCTCGTGGGAGTTCCCCATCCTCTCGCCGCCATCGCACAGTGGGAGGAGGATCGCCGTGGACCTCACACAGGAAGTCGACGGTGTCGTCCTCCATGACCACCTGGTTGACGGGCCTCCGCACCAGCACGGGCCGCTCGTACACCACCAGCTCGGCGGGGTCGCTGTCGCGCTCCCCCACCATGTTGGTGCCCACGCACACGTACATGCCCGCGTCGCCTTTCATGGTGTGCGAGATCATCAGCTTGCCCCCGCGCACCTAAAATGTACAGTGCCACTATTAACACAGGAAGACACTTTTTTCACATTTTTTCAAGCAAGATTTCTCACGGAAAGAAAAAAAAACTAGGATAACAAAGCAGAACAATTAAGTGTTAATGTCTTATATTAGTAATTAGTTACTCTTATATTAATAATTAATAATAATTCAATGAAGTCATAATTTTACAAAAGAAAAAAATAATTGAAGAATACAATTTTAACACTAAACTTGACTGAATAATGTTATAATATTTCAAATTTAATCATTTAAAATTTTGAAATAATTGGATAATAAAGCGATTTTAGGCACATTTATTTCACATTATGAGAATAAAGTTCTCATTTTATCCAAAAAGAAAACCCCAATAATGATCAATGAACAATAAAATTGTAATATTACACGAAAATGTTATCAGAATAAAATAATAATATTGCATATGTAATATGACAAAAATTAAGTCATGGTTTTATGAGTAGTAATAAATGTAGACTGAAGCTAGGTTTTAACAAGAGAAACAATTTGTAAAATTATTGTTTTTTTAATATTACAAGAAGAAATTAGGAAGAAAAAATGTTTTGGTAATTAGAGAATTTCGTTATGATTTTAGAAGCATTTTTTTAATATTACAAGAACAAAGTGCAGTATTAGGAGAATAAAGTTGGGATTTTATAAATTGAAGTGTCTAACACTTTTGAGGGAAAGATTAATTGAAAAATAAGTGTACTATAACAGAAAATAATGGCAATAATAATAATAATGTAATGTAATGTAATAGTGTAATAATGTCATAGTATAAAACGAAATTCAAAAAGGATAGCCACAATTTTTCAACAATAAAGTCATAATTTGATCAATCAAATAGTTGCAATAGTGGGAGAATAAAGTTGTACGAAATAGAGTTTTATGAAATATAATGTGTAACTTAACGAGAAAAAGTCCTAATATTACAAAAATAAAGTTGGGACTTTATGGAAGAAAAAAAAAGAAAAAAAAACACCAATAATTAGATATAACAAATTATACAATAAAAAAACATTACAAGAATAAAGTATTAATAAGTCAAGAAAAGCTTTGCCATTATGAGAGAAAAAATATAACTGTGAAAATTAAGTCAGGATTTGTAGGATTTGTGTTTTATAAGAATAATGGGGGAAATGGGATAATTGAGAATTAAATTACAATAGTACAAAAACAGATGTAAAACATACTATTACGTAGAGGAACATGTGAAAGAAATTGGTGAGTAAAAGTCAAAGAAATTGGTGAATAAAGTTGCTATTTTATGAGGAAAGTCATATTATGTAAAACATTTAATAATTATAAAATACCGATGTGCTTGGTAAAAGGTTTAGTTTTTTTGTTTGTTTATGTCTATGTAGATTGTCAGTCATCAAGGCTAACTAGTTGTGAAAAAGTCCCAATTCCATCAAAACTTCCATCAAAAAGTCATGTAACATGGATTGCACCCTTAAGCTCTCAGACAAGATTTTCTTTTAAGAATTCTGCCTTTACAAAGACAATAATGATACGTGCATAATATATTGTGGGTTGTCACTTCAAAACTTAGTGAATTTCATTTAATTGGCAGGGTTTCAATATTTAGGTATAACTCACAGAGATGCGTTCATCTTTAGTGTTGACCCTGACGTTGTTGCGCTTCCAGGACACCAGGGGTTCAGGGTGCCCGCGCGGGGGCACGCACTCCAGGACAGCGGGCTCACCGGCGGCCACCACCACGTCGCTCGGAGCTTGTCGAAAATCATCTCGGAGAACTGCAGGGGAAAAAAACAAAAGAGCAAATTACTTTATTAGAATGTAAGGTCGGTGAGGAGCAGGGAGCCATATTGCTCGTGAAACATTTGTTGGAATTGTTAAGTCTATGATTTGCGTGACTTCTTTGGAGGATGTTCCTCTGCTGTCCGTCCTGGCAGAGCTAATGAATAATGCACATCTCTCTGTCCTACGCTGCGTAAACAAATAACATTCCGGATTCATAATTCATAGCTAGGGAAAAAAGGCATGGGTGTATTTACAAAAGCATTGCGTTATCTTTCAAAATAAATCAGTAATGTACTGTAGCTTTGGACGTGACTAAATTCATGAGTTTTTGCCACTGGAAGTCGGGGAAGTTTGACTTTGCAAACTCTTGATATCTTTTAATTTCCTGCTGCGATTGACAGACCAAAGCTCAGGTGTCAAGAGGAGCCGCCTCCTCCATGGCAGAATCCATCATTGTAATCTCTCGCTACAGATCAACTTGGAGAACTTTTATCACGCATCCTAAGTAGTACCAGAAAGTACCCCTTTGACTGGTGAAAAAAATACTTCAATCTGCTTCAACATTGAGGTGAAAAGTAGGATCTTATTAAAGGTGCAGATGGGGTAACTTAGACAAAAAAATCTTGACGGGGCCACCATCATCCCTCGTCCTCAACCCTATAGAGATCTGTGAGTGTGGACAGCAATATGCAGCGGTACCTTGACCTACGAGTTTAATTCGTTGTGCGACCACACTTGTAACCCAAATCACTCTGCTCTCAAATCAGCATTCCCCATTTAAATAAATCAAAATTCCATTAATCAATTCCAGCCCCCCCCCCCCACCCCCCAAAACAACAGCATATTTTTGTAACATGTTTTGAATAACAAAAATAGCAATATTTAGTATTGTACTGTATAAAAACATACAGAAATAACAAACAACAACAAAAACAAAGAATTAAACAGTTACTGCTTTGATTCGAGGGATATTGTGCCGCTTCCTTCTTCGCCGCCCCTACGCCCTGAGCCAAACGGGAGCCTTAGCCACCAGGGGGTAGTATAATACATACATACTTGTATAATACCCAAAGATTTGATGATGAAACAGGAAGACCATCGCATCTAAGCTGCATTACAGCTGTTTTTTTTTTTTGCAGAGAAAGAAAATAGTCCTGTGAGTATTATTACACTTTACGTGCTGTGTGCATGTGTTGATGCACTGTTTGTGTTAAAAAAAAAAATCACAAGAAGGTATTTATGTACTGCATTATCAATGCTACTTTCGTTAGCCCGTCTACTCCGCTTTATACGTTAACATTATGCTGGTGGACTTTCAAAAGACAATGTTATATGGTTTGGTTTTATATAAAATGTGTAATACTGTTTTATTTTTAGTTTGACAGTAAACTTCAACTGGCAGTGGCAATAAACAGCTTGAAGCAAGCACATTTGACTTGTTTTTTAAAGAACTGTTCGCTATCTGGCAAACTGCACACGGCACACTTGGGGAGGGTTTAATAGACATGATCCACTTCTCAACACTCACTTACTTAGGACTCATATTTAGAAAAAGCTCTCTCGTAAGTAAAATTTTGGCTTGCCAGCAAAAACTCTTAAGTTGGGGTACTCGTAAGTCAAGGTGCCACTGTACCTCCAAACAGCAACTCTGGGAGACATTTCTTAGCTTCATCTGATATCATTTGATGTTGAGGACAAATTACTGTTAAAACAATGGGTCCGATTAATCACTAAGTTTGCTGTAAGTTGTTTCGAATAAGGTTTTTGCAGTCCCGAGAGATAGCACTCTTAAACTGCTTTCTATCATCTTAACTCATTTTCTCAAATGAAGATGAAGAATTTCAATTTCAATAAAAGTGAGTGAGAGTGAGCTCTGTCAATGAGCCACACGCGCACCAAAGAGCTCTGTGGAGATGATGACAACTGCCATGCTGCATCAATATTCAAACCCACTGGGTTCCTGCAAAGCTCATTTGAAATTAAATGATAGCAGGGTTGTAAAAATGGAACTTTATTATCAAGTGTCTTGGGTAAACTGCTATGAATATGCATCATTGCAAGAGTTCTGCTGACACACTTCAAATTATTTTAGAAGGAGAGAAAGTGACCTTTTCAAGAAATTAGGCCTCCTTAAGGACATAAGTACACATTTATATTCATTCGGCTACTGTAGATGGGTGTGACCAAGTAGCAATACTGCTGCAATCAACATCTCATGAGGAGTATTTAGCCCAGGGGTGGGCAAACCTTTTGGCTCAGGGGCCACATTGACTTTTAATATTTGACAGGCGGGCCAAGCCAGGACCAGATATTTACATATCAAAAATAAACAACAACAACAAAAAAGCATTGTAGTGTTAATACTTAGATTTACTTTTAATGGGAACAGTTTTGTTGATCATCTTTTTTTTCCCACCAATGTATCAAAGTCTGGTGTTAGTTTTGATGTCGCAATTCTCAGAACACATCTGACGTGTTCATCATTCAGCTGGGATCTGTAGGATGTTTTGTTGGTGTTCATCACACTAAAAGTCTTTTCACACACATTCTCTGTGCCATCTTCCGGATTTTTGGAAATGTGACTGCGCTGAATGAAGCATAAAACTCATCCAGTTTAAGACAGTATCACATTGGAGATCAATCAGTTCCATCTGCAGCTCCCGTAGCGCCGTTTCAGGCTGTTGTGTGACTGAATCTTGGATGGCAGTGTGTCAGATAAAGGTGTTTTGCTGATGTGTTCTGCAAGCTTGATTTTAACCGCTGAGCCGTAGCCATCAGTTCCTGCGTTGATTGGCTGCTAGCATAATCAGCATGCTTGGTAGAAAAGTGACGGCTGATGTTATATTCCTCTAAAACCATTATGGTTTCTTAACAAATTAGATATACAGCCTTTGACTGGTCTTAAGTGAAAAAGTATTTAGTAGTCAATTCTATATTAAACACTTGGCACTCATTGTCTACTGTTCTTTTCTTTGGCCCACTCATGGTTGCAGAAGGGTTCAGAGCAGTAGCAGAGTAAAAACAGAACAGCCAAAGTCAAGTCAATGTATCACTGTACCTACAGCGCTACCTGGTGGAACCACTGGGCATTACAGCATGACCTGGTGGAACCACTCGGCATTACTGGTGGAACCACTCGGCATTACAGGACAAGGTCAAAGAAATGTAGTCATGATTTTCATATGATTTGGGCGATTCTGTACCAATCTTTGGCGGACTGGATTGAAATGACCAACGGGCTGGATGTGGCCCGCGGGCCGTAGTTTTCCCACCACTGACTTAGCCTGTAGTTGACTGCAGACAGCGTGCCATATTTTCCATGATTTTAGAGCCTTATTTTACCTACATGGTGATATATATTATTCATTCATATTTTGGCAAGCTTTTTAAAAACACACTTCTCTGTGGCGTGTCAAATTTACCTTTTTGGTCCCTTTACAGTCCCTTTAAACTCGCCTTGAATAGTTGTAGTTGGAGAGAACCACAGAGCATCCAGAATTTCCCCATTGTGGGTGGAATAAAGGCTCATGCTATGTTAGGCTATGCTATATTGTCTTTTCATGCATTCTAGTGGATTGAAGCAACAATGAGAGTACTGTAATTGTTGCCCTAACCCAATTTTTGGCTTCTGTTGTGATCACTTTTCTGAACACAGAAAATATGATAATCTCTTTCCAAATAAACCCGTGTGACATTTGCTCTGTACGCAAATGGTCTCTGATGCAGTCATCAATCCAACGCATCCCGGTGGCATTCAATAAAGTGGACACGAAATAAGAGGAAATAGACTTAACTCAGCCTAAGGGCTCTGATAGGCAGATGGTACTGGAGAGGAAAGAAAGTGCCATAGTGTGACAAATAAAACTTTTGCTTAGCTGCTTTCTTAAGCCCTTCTCCAAAGATGACTAATCGTGGTTCCATTGTTTCCCTTAAACTTCAGCTAATGAGATGCTTCCTGCTCCCACTTTAAACTATCAATGTGACAGAGCTGGACGACGCCCCCCCCCCACACACACTCCTTTCTCGAAGCCTAACTTCTCCGACATAGTAGCAGTCCGACAAGTGATCCTGCTCAAACGATTGCTGCGTCCACGCTCACTTGGGGGGCAGCTGAGGCTTTGACCCTGTCTCCTCGCAGCAAGACAAATCCTTCCACAAAAAGTCCCCGAGGCGGTTCCTACACGCTTAAATAAAAGACAAAACAGGGCTAAATGAGTGTTGCATCATCATTTCATGCAGGGAGTCAGCTCTCACTGGAATGATGTTGATATCCCCACTGAGCATTGCAGAAGGGCCTTCTTCTTGAGTTTATTGAGAAATCAGCGTGAGAGACTAGTCCGGACCAAAAAAAACCCACATTTGTTCCATGGCTCTTTTTTTTTTACAATAATCGATTTTGAGTGTGGGAAAAAAAAAAAAAAACAGCAGCCACAGGGCGATTTTGTCAACAGGCGACAAGCTATTTAGATAAGTGACACTGAATGAAACATGATGCTTCACTGTCACATTCTGGAAAGGAAATTTGCAGCGATGGGGAAGCTTTTTCATATCAAGTCCTCTCAGGGAAATGTGAACAAATATCGTGACCACAATGTTAATTTTTATCTATTGTGAACATTTGAAACAATTGGACTTAATTTTGATAAGATTATAAAAAAAAATTCAGTCGTGGTTTGTTGTTGGTATTATCGATTAAGGAATAATGCTTTCCGATGTTCACAAAACTACAGTACACAATATCACACAATGCTACACAGTGCTACTCCAGGTAAGACAGTGACAATTAACAATGCAACACAATTCTACAGATTTCTACACAATGTAATATATTAGAATAGTACATTGTGTTACACAGTGTAACTAGCATTGCATCACTCGTGACCGGTTTTGGTCTCGAGATCACATTCTGAAGGTCTTGGTCTTGTCTCGGACTCGGCTCTCAAAAGTCTTGGTCAATAGTCTGAGACTGAGACTGGCCGGACTGCACAAGGAGAGCCCGAAGCAAGATACAGTATGTCTGCTAACACAACGGTAATTAAATTTGGGTTCCTCAGCCACAAAGGCTTCATATGTAAAACAAAATGCAAAAGAAAACACTCCGCTGTGTGCAAATTCTGTGGTCTTCATCTCACTGAAACGACGGCGAAAACGTCGAACTTTAGCTGGGATCTCAAATGAACTTTGACTGTAACTAACAACAGCGAAAATAATTTTGTCTTTCTGAGATGGCATTATTATGAGATGTTTAGGTCACAAAACGCTGCAGTGTCTTACATTTTTTAAATGCAACCGAGCTCTTCTTAAACACAAGAATTTATTTTTTGCAATAATTTAGTTTTTAAAAAATTGTTAAGATTTGAGATTTTTACATGTGCTTTGAAAGAGTTGCAAACATAAATTTTTTTGGTTGTCAAATGTATATTATTGTAGAAAAGAAAAAGAAAATTAAAGAGTGAATGCTGTTTAACTGAAACGAAATGGGTTTTTATGGTCTTGGTCTTGACACAGTATCAACTCCCAAAAGTCTTGGTGTCGGATAGTGTGGTCTTGAGCAGAACACTAAGTGTAACACTGCTACACAAAATGTAACATCCATCCATTTTCTGAACCGCTAATCCTCACTAGGGTCGCGGGCGTGCTGGAACCTATCCCAGCTATGTTCGGGCGAGAGGCGGGGTGCACCCTGAACTGGTCACCGGCCAATCGCAGGGCACATATAAACTAATCTAACTCACATTCATACCGATGGGCAATTTAGAGTCTTCAATTAACCTACCATGCATGTTTTTGGGATGTGGGAGGAAACCGGCATACCCAGAGAAAACCCATGCAGGCACGGGGAGAACATGCAAACCCCACACAGGCGGGGCCGGGATTTGAACCCCGGTCCTCAGAACTGTGAGGCAGCTGTCCTAACCAGTCCAAAATGTAACCGTGTAAAAAAAAAAAAAAAAACCTACTGAATGTAACATGATGCAATACAATGTAACAAAAGAGAACATAGTTCTACACAATGTAATACAACCCCAATTCCAATGAAGTTGGGACGTTGTGTTAAACAAATAAAAACAGAATACAATGATTTGCAAATCATGTTCAACCTATATTTAATTGAATACACTACAAAGACAAGATATTTAATATAAAACTGATAAACTTTATTGTTTTTAGCAAATAATCATTAAGTTAGAATTTTATGGCTGTAACACATTCCAAAAAAGCTGGGACAGGTGGCAAAAAAGACTGAGAAAGTTGAGGAATGCTCATCAAACACCTGTTTGGAACATCACACAGGTGAACAGGCTAATTAGGAACATGTGGGTGCCATGATTGGGTATAAAAGGAGCTTCCCTGAATTGTTCAGTCATTCACAAGCAAAGATGGGGGTGAGGTTCACCTGGTGCGTGAGAAAATAGTCAAACAGTTTAAGGACAATGTTCATCAACGTGCAATTGCAAGGAGTTTATGGATTTCATCATCTACAGTCCATAATATCATCAAATGGTTCAGAGAATCTGGAGAAATCACTGCATGTATGCGGCAAGGCCGAAAACTAACATTGAATGCCGTGACCTTCGATCCCTCAGGCGGCACTGCATCAAAAACCGACATCAATGTGTAAAGGATATCACCACATGGCTCAGGAACACTTCAGAAAACCAATGTCAGTAAGTACAGTTCGGCGCTACATCCGTAAGTGCAACTTGAAACGTTACTATGCAAAGTAAAAGCCATTTATCAACAACACCCAGAAATGCCGCCGGCTTCTCTGGGCCCGAGCTCATCTTAGATGGACTGATGAAAAGTGGAAAAGTGTCGTGTCCCCCGGGCCAAAGAGGAAAAGAACCATCCGGACTGTTATGGACGCAAGGTTCAAAAGCCAGTATCTGTGATGGTATGGGGCTGTGTTAGTGCCAATGACATGGGTAACTTATACATCAGTGAAGGCACAATTAATGCTGAAAGGTACATACAGGTTTTGGAGAAACATATGCTGCCATCCAAGCAACGTCTTTTTTATGGACGCCCCTGCTTATTTCAGCAAGACAATGCCAAACCACATTCTGGACGTGTTACAACAGCGTGGCTTCGTAGTAAAAGAGTGCGGGTACTAGACTGGCCTGCCTGCAGTCCAGACCTGTCTCCCATTGAAAATGTGTGCCGCATTATGAAGTGTAAAATACGACAACGGAGACTCCGGACTGTTGAACAGCTGAAGCTGTACATCAAACAAGAATGGGAAAGAATTCCACCTACAAAGCTTCAACAATTAGTGCCCTCAGTTCCCAAACGTTTATTGAATGTCGTTAAAAGAAAAGGTGATGTAACACTGTGGTAAACATGACCCTGTCCCAGCTTTTTTGGAACGTGTTGCACCCATAAAATTCCAAGTTAATGATTATTTTCTAAAAAGAATAAAGTTGATCAGTTTGAACATTAAATATCTTGTCTTTGTAGTGTATTCAATTAAATATTGGTTGAACATGATTTGCAAATCATTGTATTCCGTTTTTATTTATGTTTAACACAACGTCCCAACTTCACTGGAACTGGGGTTGTACAATAACACACTGTATAACACTACAGAACGTAACACGGTGCTGCTACATCACACAACACAGTACCACACAATGTAGCACAATACTACACAATGCAACGCAGTACTACAGTGCTGAACTGTAACACAGCACTACACAATACAACACATTACACTGTACAACAATGTAACAATACTACATTGCATTTTCAATAATATTGCCATATGATAAAAGACAATCTGCTAATCGCAAAGGTTGAGATTTGACGGGTCATTGAGAGTGGAGCGATGTAGAGCAGGCAGGGAGATGAGTCAATGTTGCGCTCAAAGCCTGCCGCACACTGCCGTGCTGGGTGCACATAATTTATCTGTCTCATGTGGCCTTGTTGTTGATTCAGTTTGTGGCATGTTTGATATGTTTCGTGTGTGTGTGTGTGTGTGTGTGTGTGTGTGCGTGTAGGTGTGTGTGTGTGTGTGCGCGTGCATATGTGTGTTGGAGGAGGTAGGAAAAAGGAGAAGACAGATGAAGCTGAAATACTCAAATATTATTTGTGCAGGTTTATTTTCTCTACAAAACCAAAGTCCTTGTTTACGTATCATGTTTCATGACACATGAAAAGTTGGACGTGTTAAAGTGGTAAAGCCACAGGCTCGTTTGCATTATTGTTGAAATCTACACAAATTTAGTTTGTATGATTTATTACTCACTATACTTACTGTATGTTTACGCCACACTTGGTTCGCAGAATTTTGTTAAGTGGTCGTGGTGAACGCTTACAAGACTGCAAGTCAAAGTATGGAGTAAGTTTTCAACGAACTGAAGTAGATGAATACACCCTCATCTTAGCATAAGCCCAACCTATAAGAAAGAACAATTTACAGGTATGTATAATAAATCTGGTAGTGTTTATTGTAATACAGATTTATTTGTCGCTTGTGTTTGTTGAAAAAAAAAAAAAATCGCAAATACATTATTTTCCAAAATCGTTGAGCCCTACTACACATATGTATGTTTACGCAATGCAGTGCAACACAATGTAACACAATGTTACTCAATGTAACAATACAACACAGTCCTATACCGGTACAACGTACACAGGGCTTCATAGAGTAAAATTAGGTAACAACACTACACAGGGCTACAGAGGGTAACAGTACTGCACAATGCTACACAATATTAGTGCTACGCAGTGCGAGATAAAACAAAGTAGTGGAACAATACACAGTGCTACGCAATGTAACTCTCTAACTAACACGGTCTCTGAGGTCTGCTGAAAGATCACTCCTTGACGTCCCAAGATGAAGGATGAAATTCAGGAGAGACATAGCCTTTGCTGTTGCTGCACCCAAACTTTCGAATGAGCTGCCCCTCCAGGTTAGACTAGCTCCTACCTGTCTTGTATTTAATTCTCGTTTAAAACCCCATTTGTTCTCCGGCGCATTCTCAGACCCTGCCTGAGAGTTGGCAGTGTGTGGTTTTATTTTGTGATTGTTAACAATGTTTTTATGTCCTACATTTGTTTCATGCTATTTCTGCTTTAGCTATCTGCTGAAATTGAGAACTTTGGCTAACTGTTTTTGAATGTGGTTAAAAATAAAGTGGACTGGATTGGAACAATGTTGCATAGTTTACACAATGCTACACAATACTGTAAACTGCCACACAATGTACCAATACTACACAATACTAGACAGTGCTGCATAACAAAATGCAATTCCACAAAATACAACACAGTACTACACAACCTAACAATTCTACACAGTGCTACACAACGTAACACAGCACTACAGTGCTCCACAAAGTACAACAGAACAAACAACAAACCAATAACTTAATGTACACAGTCCTACACAGTGTAACACGATATAACAATACTCTACAGAGCTATACAATCAAAGCCGGTGCAACACAAAACTACACCATATAACGCAATACTACACAGTGCTACACAATACAACACAGTGCTATACAGTGTAACAGTACTACAAGATGTAACAAAGTAGTCAATGTAATGGTACTGCTGCATACAATGCACAATTTACCACACAACACACAATGTACAAAGCTATATAATGTAAAGTGCTTCATAATGCCACAGTCTGGGGTGACTCGGGTGTGTGTGTGTGTGTGTGAGTGTGTACAGTATGTGTGTAGCCTCAGTGAGCTCTCTACTGTTTAAAAGGGTAAAGGAACAAGTGGCTCTTATTTTTTTTGTTTTTTTAAACATTTCATTGCGCAGTAAGGCCATTAGGGACATGGTCAGATTCCAGTGGCCCGTCACAGCTAATGAAGAGGTTGTCTGCTGAGACAACAGTGATTGCGTTAATCCTCACATTGTCTCATTGTGTGGCTGGAGGATGACACTCGTAAACCCGTAAAGTCCCCCGCCTTTCAGCGAGACTACAATTACACAGGTGCTTCACACCCAAGTGTGGAACGCCGAGAATCCCCACTGGGGGTGCGGCGGCTCCCATGCTAAGTCTGACACCTAATTACAACACACAGTGCTGTTTTTATTATTATTATTATTATTATTGCAGTCTCCTTGTATGTAAATTATTATATTATCTGCCCTTTTTACCAAGCTGATTTTATGATTTTTCTACTTATGGTAGGAAGTCAAAATGGATTTATTTAGCTTATAACAAAATATGCTTCTATAATATATACACAAAAAAATATGGTCACAACAGCTCAGTAAGCTGCAGTCATGATAGTCTTTTTTTCACAGAGGATAAAGAATATGCCTGGGAGTATTGGTATAGTCTGTCTACATACTGTATGTTGCTCCACCGTTTGTGTTGAAATATCTGTTGCTGAAAGGGTTATAACTACCGTGAGATTGATGCTATTAGTTAGCCCATCAACAGCATTTTGTATTGTGTGAAAGCATTAACCTAGTAGACTTTGGTAAGGCAAAGTTATGTGGTTTGGTTAAATACACAAATGTGATTGTTGTTGTTGTATGTTTACTTTTACATTAAACTTCAACTGAGTGTGACAATAAACAACACTGAGGTCCTTATTTTTGTGGCACAGCACGTGACACAACTGTGAGCCAGGGGTGGATTAGACCGGTTTTGGTAATTTGGTAGACCAGTGCAGCCTGGCAGATCCAAAAGTGGGCGGGCTGCGCCACTGTGGGTGTGTTTACAGCAGACTTTATTCACCGTCAATCAAAGCAACTCCTTTCATTCCCTTTAAATGTGGCGCAATGCCAGTCTCGCATGGCGACACCTCTATGTAGAAGAGGACGATGCGTAATAGCAACAATCCATTCCTGAGTGGAGCACTGTCACTGTTCTTGGCTGATGTGGCAACAGACAATGTGAGCGGGTACCCTTATTAAATACAGAATGAGCTTGTGATAACCGTTGGCGACCTAAATATGTCCGCGGACCTCAGTACCTGTCCGCCTTTGCCCTAATCAAATTCACCAAAATCACATTAGACTGGCTGCACTGGCAGTGGTCTGAGAAGGGGTAAGTCTAGACCGACTTTCTGCCACCAAATTTTCAATCCCCCATCTCCACACCCTCGCTGCACTGCAACACCCAGCTTGGTGGAGACTGATCTGCCAAATTGGCAAACACACGCAAATTAGAAACCACCAGCATTTGTGACCCATTGCAGATGCGCTGTCTACGAAAATAACATTTACTTTGAATTTACTTACCGGTAATTTGAACATGTACATCAGTTACACATGATTAAAAGGTGTTAAACTAATATATTATTTGATTATTTTCAAGGACAAGAGGAAAAATTACATCAGTTTTACACATTTTAATCATGTGCAACCGAAAATTAAGTAGGTTACTTTTTTTTCCCCAGTGTACTGCCCCACCTCCCTCGGCTAAAGTCAGCAAGTATACTATAGGTTATACTATCTTACCCGCGACTCTAATGAGGACTAGCAGTATTGAAAATGGATGGGCAGTTTGTCTCAACTGCTTCAAGACACAATAAATCAACAATCTATTCCATCAATTGGCTCTACAAATTAATAAAATGTTCACATACTGTATAACCTTTTTCCAAATGACGAGTTTACAAAGGGTTAGAATGAGACATTAGCATCCCAACACGGGAAAAAAACAGCTGCGCCCGACACAAGATAGATTGCTTCATAATCCCCCATCAGGAGTAAGAAGAACATCTGGATATAGAGCCTTTTAAAACAACTTTTCTTTTTTATTCGTCCTACTTTACTCTAATCCTCCCACGCCATGTGACTATCTCTTCACTGACACGTTAGCGTTGGTGAAACGCCACAGTACGCCGTGTCGCGATGAGGCACTTTGGAGGGAAGCAGCGCTTCAGTCTGCCAACTCAGTCTCATTATGGTGTGTACGTGTGTTTTTCTTTTAAGCCTCCAAAGCTTACAGTTAAAGAGAACAATGACACTGGCTGATGTCTAAGAGCCAAGAATGCACTTTAATGCGAGCACTCACTAGCTAGAACATATTAGAGGAGGAAAATGCAAAATAAAAGTTCTGTACATCAAATCTTAGGGCTGTACATTTTAGTCATAATTAGAAGCTTGGAAAATATGGTAGGAGATGCCTATTGATTATAATAACTGCTTTGATAGTGCTTTTTCTTTTGTGACTTTTTTTTTTGGTTTGTTTTGCCACCACAGAGCAAATTGGAAAAGTGTGATGATAACAATAGAGCCACAAATGGAAAATAGTTCAATTACTGAAAGCATACAGGTAGTTTCCAATTGAACACTGCATAAATTTGTTTACATGATTTTGAAAAACACCATGTTTTTCTACACTTTAATCTTAATGAGAATATTCATGCATATATATATATATAGGGAGGCACACAATCCGGAATGGATTAAGTTAGGATAGTTGATTTTGCGCTCTGCTACCAAATGTCAGTCTCGCTGAAGTAGCAAAGTCACCTGCTGAGCCTCAGAGCTAAAAGTGGAAGAGATGTATGGCTATACATTAACCCTCCTGGGACTTGTAGAAGAGTCTTCCTTCCACCACCTGTTGTCCTGCCGCACACACACACATACACTTGTGCAAAACCACCAGTTTAAACTGGTCTCTCATTAACACACACTCCCATCCTCGTCTAGCCTGTCAGAGCTAATTGGGTCACTTTTTAACCCACAGTAAGCACAACCACCCTCATACGGGAGGGGAAGAGGGGGTCTAAGACGACCACCACCATGCTGGTTTAGCATATGCCCCTCTGCTCGCTAGAGGACGACAGATTGGAAGCAAACAGACATGTTAATAATAAAGTCAGTGCGTGGCTGCAGGGGAAAAGTGCCTTTTACTTCCATGTTATTATGTTGCATTTAAAAACTGACAGAAAGTCTTCACAAGGCTTTACTTCTTCCATATTTTGTTACGTTACAGCAGTATTCCATTCGATTCCATTGTTTCTACATCTTAATTTGATTCGACATGTGGTCAATTCAGTTGGTTAGACATGATTTGGAAAGGCTCACACATGCCTATATAAAGGTCCCACAGTTGCTAATGCATGTCAGAGCATAAACCAAGCATGAAGTCAAAGGAATTCACTGTAGACCTCCAAGACACAATTCACTCAAGGCAAAGCCCTGGGGAAATGTTCAGAAACATTTCTGCTGGTATGGAGGTCCAAATGAGCACAGTGACCTCCATCATCAGTAAATCGAAGAAGTTCAAAACCACTAGGACTCTTCTGAGTGCTGACCCCCCATCTAAACTGAGCAATCAGAGGGAGGGAGGACCTTTGTCAGGCTCCGGCATTTCTCTGTAGGAGGACAACAATCAGCAAACCACCAATCGGGCATGTAAGGTGGAGAGTCTAGACGGAAGCAATCCTTAGTTAAAGGCACATGGCAGCCGACCTGGAGTTTGCCCAAAAGGCACCTGAAGGACTTTCAGATCATGAGAAACTAAATTCTCTGGTCTGATGAGACAAGGATTGAACTATTTCATTGCAGAAACTGGGCGACCCGTCAGGATGGAGAGAAATATGAATGCAACAATGTACAGAGATTTTCTGGATGAAAACCTGCCCCTGAGCGGTCCCTTGACGTCAGACTGGGGGGGATGCATCATCTCTGAGCAGGACAACAGCGGAAACATCAAAGGAGGACAACTCTGTGACTGTCCTTGAGCGGCACAAACAAAGCCTAGACTTGAATCCCACCAAACATGTCTGAAGAGATCTGAAAAATGCACAGATGCTCCCCATCCAACCTGATGAAGCTTGAGCGGTGCTGCAAAGAGGACTGGGCGAAACTGACCAAAGATAGGTGTGCTAAGCTTGTAGCATCCTACTTAAATGTCCCATATTTTACCAAACCAACTTTTTCTAGTATTTGGGATATACTATTGGCTCTATGGTGCCTCAGTCAAATGTGACATATGAATTAAAATCGTCCACGCATTCCTGAGTTCCAGATGTTTCCCTGTTGAGAGACCTGAACTCAGGTCATTCGAATTTCTCGACCTTATCTACCTCACTAGCGAAGACCTACGGCGACCTCTCCGCTCCCGAGCCAGCGCTGTCAACATAAACACGTGTACTCTCACAAGTGGGTCTTCGACACAGAGGCAACCAGTCAGAGAAAAAGGAGTGGTCTTTGTCAAATATGGACAAAGCGGATACAAAAATGGGTCAAACAGAAGTACTGTATCTGTCAGGAGGGCCTTTTCTGGACACTCGTATGACAAAACCAAGGTGGTTTTTTTTAATGATATTGACACTTTTATACTAAGTCCATGTTAGAGAGTCACTCTATGTCTAAATAGCCAAAATAGGGGACCTTTAAAAAGACGAGGCTGTGAAAGCTGCCTTAGGGGCATCAATAAAGTACTATGTACTATTATGTGTTTATTTTTGTTTTAAATTCTAATTAATTTGCAAACATTAAAAAACAGTTCATGCTGTCATCATTATATTGTGTGTAAAATGTTGAGGCAAGCGGTAGAAAATGGATGGATGGATGGATAAAATGTTGAGGCAAAAAATTTTAATGTAAATGTAAATTTTTTTGGGGAGAGGGAAAATGAATGTATTCTGTAACAAACCAAAATATGGGAAATGTGAAGCCCTGTGACTACTTTCCGGATGCACTGTATCTTCCTTGGGTCTATTGTAATGTATGTGTGGAGGCAGCACACTGTGTGTGTGTTTTTTTTTTTTTTAAAGGTGGATGTAAGATGCGGATGAGGCCAGCCATGCATAACACAGCGGCAGTCATGAAGCAGAGATAAGACTCCAACTGCTGTTTTATGTCTCCCCGACCAGGACGAGTCGACCTTGCTAATCTGTTCTGCAGCTTCCCTAATCAAGGCGCCGACTAATCCATTTCCTCGCGCCAAGGCGAGCGGCGGTTCAGCCGGGAGCCGAGCCACACTGGCACAATTAGGCGGTGGGAAGACAATGGCACGCGTCCCGGGTCGACTGGGAAGAATAATGGTCGAGCGGGTGTGTTGTGTGCCTGCTTCTCCGCTGTACTCCTCAGCTGCACAACAAAGACAAAACACAAACTCCTGCACACTCTCAGACACACACAGTCAAATCTCAAATGATGCAATTAAAGAAGAGGTCCGCCACAGTTCAGCAACAATCAATGTGTTTTGTTCCAACATCCTGAACCTGAATAAAAGACATCGCAGTTTCTATGCATCAGTAAAATATTCTCCGATGTGACCCCAAGCTACCATAACAAGTACGTCAAAATCAAAAGTCCTTGCTCAGGCGTGGATCAAGACATCCGTGAAAAGTTGGGAAACGAAGGCTTCTGAAAGAAAGTATACAGTAATGTACTGACACAGCTTTTTATGTATTTATTTATTTATTTTCTTTTTGGGGGGGGGGGGTCTTTCTAGCAGACGCCTGAAGGTTTTTGTGCTCACACTGACTTGTGTTTGGAACTGCTCACAATTCTCTCTTCCTTGACTTAGGCCGCAATTTGACCTGAAGAAAAACAGTCCCAAAGCATTATGCTGTGACCACCATTCTTCACTGTAGATATGGTGACTTTTGCTGATGAACAATGCTGTGTTTGTCTCAAACGTATCTTTTGGAATTATAGCCAAAAAGTTAAACTTTGGTTTCATCGGACCATAACACATTTTCTCCACATGCGTTTGGGAGAGTTCAAGTGTGTTTTACTTTCTTTGTAAGATAAGGCTTCCATCTTGCCACCCCACCCCATCAGTCAGACAAAGACCCAGTACTTGCCAGAAATTCCTGCAGCTCCTTCAACTTTTCTGTTGACCTATTGGCTGATAGGTTTCCCTATCTCATCTCATCCTCTCATCAATTTTGGAGGGAGATCCAGTTCTTGATAATGTCACAGTTGTGCCATATTTTCTTCACTTGATTATGTTCCATATTAACACCTTGAACATTTCCCATTTCCTGACTGACATGTAGAAACAATGAGATCCCTCTGCTGCAAAGGCAGGTGGCACGGTGAACGAGTGTTTAGCACATCTGCCTCACAGTTCTGAGGACCAGGGTTCAAATCTGGACTCACCTGTGTAGAGTTTGCATGCGTTCTACCCGTGCCTGCGTGGGTTGTCTCCAGGTACTCTGGTTTCCTCCCACATTCCAAAAGCTAGGTTAATTGGAGAATCTAAATTGTCCGGAGGTGTGAATGTGAGTGCGAATGGTTGTTTGTTTATATGTGGCTGTGTCCTGCAATTGGCTGACGAGCAGTTCAGAGTGTACCCCACGTCTCGCCACAGCCCGCGACACTAGTGAGGATAATGGAAAATGGATGCAACGATCAATAGCACAGTGCCTTAGTAGTAACTTAGAATACATTCAAAACATTATGATATATAGGAGTAGGTTGAAAAAACAGATGTAAAAAAATTGTTTGAACAATGAACGGGGTTTTTTTTTTTCTTTTTCTTTTTTTTTAAAATGTGATTTTCTTTCGAGAACACGTAATATTACTAAAGAAAAGTAGGATTTTTTTTAATACATTCAAAATGTTACGATAAAATGTTTTTAAAAATATATATATATATATATATATATATATATATATATATATATATATATTTCCGAGTTTCACACTCAACAATCTATAGCACAGAGCCTTACGAGCAACTTCCAGCGAAGCATTGCGACTGACGGTCTCCCCCAGGTAGTTGCGTGCCACACACGTGTAGATGCCCTCGTCTGGTTTACTGCGTCGGCCGTGCACGATGCGCAGGAAGAAGAGCGAGCCGCTGGGTAGGAGCATGCGGTGCGAGCGGGGGTCGTCCTTGTCAGTCTCCACTCGCTCGCCATCTTTGTACCACTCCACGCTGGGAGGGGGGCGGCCCTCCACCTTGCAGTTGAGGGTGGCTGGCTCCCCCTTGGAAACTATCAAGTCAGATGGGTCCTCCACGATCCGAGGGGCACTATCCTCGAACCGAATTCTGGACCCTGACAGATGGAAAGATGTTTTGAGCCGACAGGAAACAATCCAATAAAAAAGCGGTAACTGAGCAGATCTTGGGCACTGCCCAGTAAAGAAATACAAAATTATGTAAAAACAACAACAACAACAAAAATCATGTTATAGTTGAGAATGAACTGAAGAATTATGACGAAGTACCAGCTTGTCGTGCAATCCTTTATTATCTGAGATTTTGAAACCAGGTTTAAACTCAAAGTACCCCTACCCACCCTTGAGGACTTGCACGCTGCCATAACTAAGACAAGAGCGTGCAAAATCCTCTCGGACCCTCCACATCCCGGTCACCAGCTCATCCAGCTCCTTCCCTCAGGTAGGCGCTACCGATCAAATCAAACTAGAACTAGCAGACATTCCAACAGCTTCTTCCCTCTTTCAATCAACTTCTTAAACACCTAACCTACAATTCCATTGCAACATTTTCTCTTGAGTTTGTTGTCACATTTCTGTCGGGCCAATTATATATTACTCGTGCACTCACTGTAGTCGTCTCACCACGCTGCACTATTTGCATATCTGTTGTTGACAAATTCTGGCCACTCATGCCAGAGTAGCATCTGCTCCATTTGCACACTGACTGAGGAGTATATGCAACATTTGCACAATCAACATTGTCCCAGACGATCGTACTACTCGCTTGAAGTCTCGACGCCCTTTGCACAATGGTCATTGCACCGGACTATTGTAATATTAGTCACTTTGAACTACTCTAAGTGCTAGAGGACTCTGCATCTTTTTGCACAATTGTCAAAATAAATAAATAAATAAATAAAATAAAACATTAAAATGTACCGGCATTACCACCTAACTAGCAACCCTTTATTGCTCAGTGACTGTTTTTTTTGTCAATGTCTTTATGTCTCAAAAGTGTTCACTGTCAATTGACTGTCTGTTGTCAGTCAATCGGCTCCAATTACCAAAGACAAATTCCTTGTGTGTTTTTTGGACATACTTCACAAATAAAGATGATTCTGATTCTGGTTAGGCTTTTGAATGGATAAAAAATATTGACTTTTTAACAGTTTCATCTTTGCAATTTTGGACTTTTTTAATGGAACATTACTATGAAGCGCTATTGTCTAACTTGTGCACATTTGTCATTAGGTCAACATGGTGTCATTTTTTTCATGATGTACACATACAGTATAATGTGACAAACAATTATTTATAAAAAAATTCTTCATGTTTTGTTAGTTTATTATTTGTGTAAAGAACAAATACAGCAGCTGAAATAAGTATTTATCATGTCACAATTTTTCTTATTAAATATATTTCCAAAGGTGCTATTGACCTGAAAATTTAACCAGATGTTTGGAACAACCCAAGTAATCCATGCATACAAAGAAAGTAGAACAAATAAGGTCTGATAAAAACTCAAATGAATGTAAGATGGTTTCGCGGGCCTGCATTACATTAAAGTGTCTTGTGAGTCCCAGAGGACAAGGTCTGCACTCAGAAAGGAACCAGGCATTTAGAATGTCATTTATTATGTTGGTGGCCAGCCTGTGTCAGGACTCTTGCAGTAGAGGGAGACAGTTGTTGGGCCAAAAGATGGAATTTGAGAGAATGAGAGGTGAACTATGGAGATAAAGATAAGTCTTTTATCTCTGCGTCTCCCTGCGGATCCATTACTAGCATTTCATTGGCACAAAGGAAAAAAGGCTCGCAGATTTACACTAAGCTTTCAGTGGTAGACCCGACGTCCCTAACAACGTGTAACTCTTACCCATGAATAATACAAAACGCCGCTGCTTTTAGGTTGATTCTGACGAACATATGGTCTCCCCCTCGCGGAATTAAAACAACCAAAATGAAAAGAAAATGAAATGGTCACTGCACTGCTTTTACAGGCATTATTTCCAGCATTTAATCTGGCCTAAAAAATCACTTAATGACACATATGCTGCTGTTACATTAGACTTAAGGGCCCCAAATCCTCCCTTTTTCCAGCTATAAGCAGATTGACGTCTTTTGGCGAACCTGAAGTAAACAGCTAAAGAGCAAGAGCACCGAACACCAGCCGACACCCAAGGTCACGCACAATTCCAAACACTAATGCAACTACTAATCGAGCCATTAGAAAAGAAGCCCGAGCATCCTCGCTAGGTCACCGCAAACACACACGACTGCTTTTATAAATAGAACATGGATCATTTCATGCGTGACCCTCGAGCTAATGCTTTGGCATCATGACGACATCTCTTGTTAGATTCATCAGTGTGCTGCCTTTGACACAGTCTGTAAAGCACATTTTAAGGCCCAGGGACGGGAAACAAGTCCTTAAAGAAGATTAAAGCCTTGCGGGAGCCTTGAAATTGTCACTACAGGCTCCCTTTTGTCACTGTTACCAGATCACATTACAAAAACAAAGCAAACGCTGTGAGAATTTCACTTCTTAAGGCAGATGTCGTATACGCATATGCATTTCGCCATGTTTTATGCATAACATAGGTCAAAATAAGTCTGTTTGACATCTATGCGGTTTGTCGATTGAATGCAAAAGACAATAAACTGCATAAAGCTTGTAAAACAGGTGGATTTGAATTCGTTGTCACTGTGAGTCACAACTTGTTTCGTCAATTAATATTAAAGTACCTGCCCACTTCGTGGTTGGTACACACCCACTCATCTCAGGAAAATGGCTGCGTGAAAATGCACTGCATCTTGTGCAAGGTTTTACATCGCCTGTCAAACCCAAAGGAGTTGAGGGATAAATGAAGAAATTCCAAAAACTTTCAGAACCAGCATTGTGCTGTGTTCGGGCTCATTTCGTAAACATAAGCTTTCACAAATTCACAAATCACAAAAGCTTTCACCAAACAGAGTACATCTTATTTACATATCGAATATTAATGAGAAAGCCGTCCTTGTCAAATGCCAGTCGTAAAAGAGAAACTAGAATAGCTTGAAAAAGGGCATCCTGGGAATTTCGAAGCGGCACGGTGGACGACTGGTTAGAGCGTCAGCCTCACAGTTCTGAGGACCGGGGTTCAACCGGTCCCCGCCTGTGGGGAGTTTGCATGCCTGCGTGGGTTTTCTCCGGGCACTCCGGTTTCCTCCCACATCCCAAAAACATGCATTAATTGGAGACTCTAAATTCCCCGTAGGTGTGACTGTGAGTGCGAATGGTTGTTTGTTTGTATGTATCCTGCGATTGGCTGGTAACCAGTTCAGGGTGTACCCTGCCTCCTACCCGATGATAGCTGGGATGGGCTCCAGCACGCCCGCGACCCTAGTGAGGAGAAGCGGCTCAGAAAATGGATGGATGGATGGATGTTAGGATCAAACAAACTCTTTTAAAATGTCTTTTGGGGGGGGGGGGGGGGGTGTTACTGTATTTCTAAACTTCTCTTTATACATGTATGGTTGTTTTTGAGTTTGGACACACTTGACACAGATTTGTTTGTACAGTATTTGATATTAAATATCCATCCATCCATTTTCTACACCACTTATCTTCACTGGGGTTGCGGGTGTGATGGAGCCTATCCCACCTAACTGCAGGCAGGAGGCGGGGTCCACTCTGAACTGGCCGCCAGCCAATCGCAGGGCACATATCAACAAACAATCATTCACACTCACATTCATACCGACGGAGAATTTAGAGTCTTCAACCATGCATGCTTTTGAGATGTGGGAGGAAACCAGAGTCTTCTTCTTTTCCTTTCGGCTGGTCGCCACAGCACCTCATCCTTTTCCATGTCAGCCTATTTCCTGCATCCTCCTCTCTAACACCAACTGCCCTCATGTCTTCCCTCACCACATCCATCAACCTTCTCGTTGGTCTTCCTCAAGCTCTCTTGCCTGGCAGCTCCATCCTCATCACCCTTCTATCAAAATACTCACAATCTCTCCTCTGGATGTGTCCAAACCATAGAAGTCTTCTCCCAAACCATAGAAGTCTGCTCCCTCTAACTTTGTCTCCAAAACATCTAACCTTGGCTGTCCCTCTGATGAGCTAATTTCTAATCCTATCCAACCTGCTCATTCCTAGCGAGACTCTCAACCTCTTCATTTCTGCCACCTCCAGCTCTGCTTCCTGTTGTCTCTTCAGTGCCACTGTCTCTAATCCATACATCATGGCTGGCCTCACCACTGTCTTATCAACTTTGCCCTTCATCCTAGCAGAGACTCTTCTGTCACACAACACACCTGACACCTTCCTCCACCCGTTCCAACCTGCTCGGACCCGTTTCTTCACTTCCTTACCAAACTCACCATTGCTCTGGACTGTTGACCCCATGTATTTAAAGTTCACCACCCTTCTCCCTGTAGCTGCACTCTTCCCCCTCCACCCCTCTCATCCATGCACATATATTGTCTTACTTCGGCTAATCTTCATTCCTCGTCTTTCCAGTGCATGCCTCCACCTTTCTAACTGTTCCTCCACCTGCTCTCTACCTTTCACTGCAGATCACAATGTCATCCGCAAAAATCATGGTCCACAGGGATTCCAGTCTAACCTCATCTGTCAGCCTATCCATCACCACTGCAAAGAGGAAGGCCTCAGGGCTGATCCCTGATGCAGTCCCATCTCCACCTTAAACTCCTCTGTCACACCAACAGCACATCTCACCACTGTTCTGCTGCCCTCATATATGTGGTGTACTATTCTAACATACTTCTCTGCCACTCCAGACTTCCGCATGCAGTACCACAGTTCCTCTCTAGGTACACTGTCATAGGCTTTCTCTAGATCTACAAAGACACAATGTAGCTCCTTGTGATCTTCTCTGTACTTCTCCATTCACACCCTCAAGGCAAATAATCCATCTGTGGTACTCTTTCTAGGCATGAAACCATACTGTTGCTTGCAAATACTTACTTCTGTCCTGAGTTTAGCCTCCACTACTCTTTCTTTGGATGAATGATCATATTTGTTTGGCAAAGCTTTAAGCCGGACGTCCTTCCTGATGCAACTCTCTGCATTTATCCGGGCTTGGGACTGGCCGACAGTTTGCACTGGCTTGTGCCCCCCATACAGCTGCATTTGGAGGAGTACCCGGGAGTGCCCGGAGAAAACCCACGCAGGCACTGGGTGAACATGCAAACTCCACAGAGGCAGGGCCTGATTTGAACACGGGCCCTCAGAACTATGAGGCGGATGTGCTAACCAGTCAACCGTGCCTATATTAATTATTATCAAAAATAATTTAAGCCCTGAATTCTTTCAAACTATGGCACTTTCCTTACAAACCAAAGCATTTTTATCATTTCCATGTTTGTGGCATAGTGCGTTGCAGTAGGACTTGTCAGTTTCTTGTGAAGTTCATGCACATGGAGCTCACACAGGTGCACATTTCATACGTATGCTGTGGCAAAACAGAATGTACATTAGTGGATGACTAATTGTACAATTGTTGTGAGAACACAGTGTGCTACTAGGCAAAAGTTTAAAACATCTGCCTGTAAGAACAGTGGTGTAACACAGCAGCACACTCAACACTCACCAAATTTTATTACAACCCCAATTCCAATGAAGTTGGGACCTTGTGTTAAACATAAATAAAAACAGAATACAATGATTTGCTAATCATGTTCAACCTATATTTAATTGAATACACAACAAAGACAAGATATTTAATGTTCAAACTTATCAACTTTATTGTTTTTAGCAAATAATCATTAACTTGGAATTTTATGGTTCAACACGTGGGACACGGTCACGTTTACCACTGTGTTACATCACCTTTTCTTTTAACAACATTCAATAAACGTTAGGGAACTGAAGACACTAATTGTTGAAACTTTGTAGGTGGAATTCTTTCCCATTCTTGTCTGATGTACAGCTTCAGCTGTTCAACAGTCCGGGGTCTCCGTTGAGACCCCGGACTGTTCATAATGCTGGACTGTGCATAATACTCTTCATAATGCGCCACACATTTTCAATGGGAGACGGGTCTGGACTGCAGCCAGGCCAGTCTAGTACCCGCACTCTTTTACTACGAAGCCACGCAGAACACGTGCAGAATGTGGTTTGGCATTGTCTTGCTGAAATAAGCAGGGGCGTCCATGAAAAAGACATCACTTGGATGGCAGCATATGTTTCTCCAAAACATGTATGTACCTTTCAACATTAATGGTGCCTTCACAGATGTGTAAATTACCCATGTCATTGGCACTAACACAGCCCCATACCATCACAGATGCTGGGTTTTGAACTTTGCATTCATAGCAGTCCGGATGGTTCTTTTCCTCTTTGGCCCGGACGACACGTCGTCCACAATTTCCAAAAACAATTTGGAATGTGGACTTGTCGGACCACAGAACACTTTTCCACTTTGCATCAGTCCATCTTAGATGAGCTCGGGCCCAGAGAAGCCGGCGGCGTTTCTGGGTGTTGTTGATAAATGGCTTTTGCTTTGCATAGTAGAGTTTTAAGTTGCACTTACGGATGTAGCGCCAAACTGTATTTACTGACATTGGTTTTCTGAAGTGTTACTGAGCCCATGTGGTGATATCCTTTACACATTGATGTTGGTTTTTGATGCAATGCCGCCTGAGGGATCGAAGGTCACGGACATTCAATGTTGGTTTTCGGCCCAAAAAAATCTGTGAATAGCGAATCATGAATATGCAGAGGAATAATGTATTATGTGGTCCCCTATTGTAAGCTGCTCATGACCTCCATGCAACATTGAAGAAGTACGACCAAGAAAATCAACTCATTATTTTAGCAATCCATTCCAGAGCATGAAACCCTCCAATTCCACTGTCTACGCATGGAATAATAACTCAATTGACCGTCAGGAGAACAGAGGAAGTAATTCACAGACAAATGACTTTAAATGGACTAAATTAAAGACAGGCCGCGGCGGCACAAATGAACCGGCTTCTCATTAATAAGCAGCTATCTGAAATATTGCGTTGCTGCAGCTCGCTCAGAGACGGCAGCCGTCAGTGTGTACAGAAAACCATTTGTCATTTGTCGGCGTGTTACGGTGACACCGCTCTGGAATATTCACTTTGTGGGGCTGCCGAGCTTCCTCCAGTGACAAGCCTACAGAGAGCGACGCATCTACGCCACATTGAGCAACTGGGCTGTCGGATTTTGCTTGCAATGAAAGAATTTTCCCCCACTAATGTTTGCACCGTGACAAGATGATTGCTTGAAAGCATCTTTGACGGGGAAAGAAATTGTGGCACTTGAATAATGGACACCTTACTGAGTTGTCTTTTCTAAACTTTGCTGTAATGTTTTTTTTTATTTTTTTAGATATAATCTAATGCATGAGGAAATGTACAACACAGTAAGATTGCACACCACTACAAATAACATCAATGTTAAACATTCGTGGGTAAATCATCCGTCCATTCATTTTCACATTGAATTTACTTAATTCGAACATGCACATCGGTTGCACATGATTAAAATGTGTTAATTATTTGTCACGGTGTTACAAACCCATAAGCACCTAGTATTTGAACACAAATGGTGGCGCAGCACATGTAGACAGATAATATAACAACACTCACAGGCATATATCCTCTACCCTTTGCGAAGAATGACTAATAATACACCGGTTAGCTGAGGAGCTGAGTCTTTATTATACTGCCCCCAGTTGGCCAAGGCGCAGACACCAGACGGAGCAGCACAATGTCCACTGAATTGAACTGGTCAATTCACTATTTAATTTCTAATTATGTCATTACTGTATGTTATTATAAAGTACAAAATCATAATGTGTTATTTTTATGAGTAAAAAACATTACAAACATTTTTTGTTTTTTTTGGAGGGAGTCTGGAATGGATTCATGCCATTTCCATTCATTTCAACGGGGAAAGATGGTTTTAGGGCTGGGGAAAAAAGACTGAATAACTCGGCTAAGTCGACCTCAAAAATAGGTCCATCCCCACCCCCACCATCCTCACCACCATAATAATAACATTTATTGCAGACGCACGCTGTATTGGACCAGAGGATATATTGCCAAAAACGACAGAGGAGTATCTACAAGTGATTTTTAAAATATTGCTAGATGTATAATGTACATATAACATGATGTATGAGTGAGCTGAATGGTAGTTAGCGTTTTTTGATGTAAAATAGTAATCGCTAGTGCGCTGATGCTAATTGTGATTGCTAACCGTTGAGGATTTAGCATTTTACTGTCTCAAATTCTGTCCACCAGTCAGTACCAACATATGCAGTTTAAGCATTGAAGTCCACCCCTCATAAATGAGAATAAAAGCATGGTAGGTGTAAAAATAAATAAATAAATAAAATAATAATAGTGGGTTGGCTGTCATTATTGGACCAATTATCAACAGGAGAATCGATTCTAAAAAGATTTGATAGTGACAGCCCTAGATGATTAAGATACCAGTGTTTTAAGTTACGAGCATAGTTACGGAATTGAATTACACCCGAATTCTCAAGGCACCACTGCATTTTAATTCATTCTGAAAAGCTGAACCATCTATCCATTTTGAATAGTGCTTGCCCTCATTAGGGTCTCGGGTAAGTGGAGCATATGCCAGCTGACTTTAGGCGAGAGGCAGAGGACACCCTTGACTGTTCGGCAGCCAATCGCAGGGCATACAGTATATAGACAAACAAACATTCTCAAGAGATTTCATTTAAAAGAAAATCGTGCAGGACGTTAGTAAGTGGACTCCCGTCGAATTGTGTTTTACAATTGCGGTACAATGAAGTTCTTCAATGGGACCAACTCAAAGAAACGGTCGAGCAGCATCGCAGCAAGGACCACTGTCGCTTTTAACTCAAATGTATTTCATAAAAATGATATAGAAGGCGTCACAGAGTTATCTCGCTCTCTCTTTAGCGATTGCAATGGGAAAAAAGGCGACTTTCAACCATTAAAAGATGCACTCGTGCAAATGCGACAAGATTAATTTTTTAATTGCACGAGCTGAAAAAAGGCTTGCATATGCGATCAATTTGGTCACAGTCTCGAGCCTGCACTATATTGTCCTGTCTCCTTGGGGACCATATGTTGGCAAAAGTAAGCAGAGACATTCCATACAGCCAATGTGCAACCTTGAGCCAGCGTCCTTTACAGATTGTCATCAATCCAGCGAACGGCCCTTGTGATAGGTGGGTGGAGCTTTTCTGTCAGAATTACAGTAATTTTCTCCGTAATGTATATTTTGAACACAGATATTTACCCTCCTTCCATCGAAACAGACCACTTTAGCGATTTATTAGCGGCGGAGCTGACTTCTTGCTCACCGTGACCCGAATGTGAGGACGATTAGACTGCACTAATCGCCTTGATTGCATCTTAGCTGTGAGGATTATTCATCTACTACTAACGTGCAAATACATCAAGGCAGGAACAGGATGCGGGACACACACCATTAGCGTTGCTGACAGACAAGCTCCTAATTGCAAAGTGACATACCATCTTTAGATGTGTTTACGACCCATCAAGCACACAAGGTTCGCAAACAAAATATAACGCTGGGGTCGGGCGGAATCCTCGCATCTTCAAAACCATCACTTTTCAGGAAACTAGTAAAAAAAATGGCATGTTTGCTGAGACATAAACGTATCGTCAAAGAGAGCAAGCCATTTTCAAAACTTAAAATTTGTCAATAATTTGTAAAAATAGCACAAAGGGATTACCGATTCCCGATTGTCCGGGGCAACTCAAAAATAGTCACGGGCAAGCTAGCAAAACATACAACATTCCCGATCGGGCAAGCGTATGAAAAAAATTATTGTTGTATGTAGGGATGTCACAATATTCACGATATCGCGAAATTAAAAGTGGCCTTGTCTCATCTTAAAAATAATGAGCCGTTGTGCCATCGACACGAAGCCTAGCCGCTTAGCCAGGCTGCTGCAGTGCTTAACTTCCTCATTTGAGTCTAAACGCTCCCGATTGGACGATAGCCCATGTGACCATGTGTATACGTCTAAAGAAATACACTGATCGGCTGACTGGCCCTTGTGACCACAGCGTTGAGAGGAGTGCGTTAAGGCTTCGTTATACTCGCGCGGGCAGCGACCGCACCGACGTCACTGGGGCTATCCCAAGCGCAGTTTGGCTTTATACTCGAGCGCAACCCACGTGCGCAGTTTTGAAAATGTACTGCAGTTCCCCTCCAAACCGGCGGGGGGGGGGGGGGTCGCGACGGCTGGTATTGGCTAGGACACCACAGGGTGCAATTTCCTCTGCATTTTTTGGCCATTTCTGATAGCCGTTTTTATTTTCCTTTCCGTAACAAGGAATAAAGCAAGAACAATGGCGACCGTGGAACAGTGTCTGCTAGAACAAATGGACCTAGATGACCAGATGATACGTTTAATTATGTTGCAAAATCGATCAAGAAGGCGGCGGTGGTATGTGGAACCAAGGGAAAGGCTGAGTACGTCATCACAGCATGTGACTAAAACGGATGGAAATACACAGAAACTACTAAAGCCTATTGAGAAGCAGGAACATTTGAGGTTTTTCGGTATTTCGGCATTCACTTCTGAGCCCCACCTGTACCGTCAACCTTCCTGCAATACCGTGAGCTTTCCCACAATACCGCAATAACGATCATACCGTGAGGTTAATACCGTGATAAAACCGAACCGTGAGATATAGCAAACATTTGAGTGCACTTAACCGAACAGGGCTAACTCAAGTTTTCCACGGGTAAGCAAAAATTTTAAGTTAACTTTGAGCCCTGGCACACATGGCGATTGACCAATATAGAATCGAGTAGAATTGAATTGATATAGATTTGTGAAAAAATATTTTATTTAGCCGGCATGGTGAGCGACTGGTTAGCACATTTGCCTCACAGTTCTAGAGACCAGGGTTCAAATCCCGGCCCCGTCTGTGTGGAGTTTGCATGTTCTCCCTGCGCCTGGGTGGGTTTTCTCCGGGAACTCCGCCTTTCTCCCACACCCCAAAAACATGCGTGGTTGGTTGATTGAAGACTCTAAATTGCCCGTAGATGTGAATGAGAGTGCGAATGGTTGTTTGTTTCTATGTGCCCTGCGATTGCCTGGCGACCGGTTCAGGGTGTACCCCGCCTCTCGCCCGATGATAGCTGGGATAGGCTCCAGCAGCCCGTGACCCTAGTGAGGAGAAGCGGTAATGAAAATGAATGGATGGAATATTTAATTGACCAAATTTGGACATGGGAGGTTTCGGCCTGACGCCAGCAAAAAGATGGAGGGAGGTGTGTTTGAAGTCATGTCTTCAAAACTGAAGGCGCTTTTTCTCACAGCCGGCCAAGTGCCTTTCACCGGTGGTGGACGGTCCGGGCCAGCAAGGCCTTCTACTATGTTCGCCTAACCACTATCAGAGCCATTGATCTACGTTTACAACCTAAATTCTCATATTTATTCCATGAAATTGTATTACTATATCCCCAAAGGGCTATTGTTTTTATATCATAGCATTTTATTGGCTGCACTGCTTCCAGTACGTGTTGGTGGATTTTAGAATTTTGGTCTAATGAGATTTAAGCCTCCATATTTGCCATGTCAATCTTAACTACCCAAGACCTTTAGAATCCATAGCCCTGGCCGATGTAACTTAAACTATGTCATTATGTGTTAGCTTTAAAATAGCCGACTTTAAAGCATAGTGATATGGTTGATATAAATACACAATATGTAATTCTCAGTTTTATATTTAGTTTGAAAGTGAATTTCGAATGGGAGTGGAAATAAACAACTTGAAGCCTTTTCCTCACAAGATTGTTTGAATCTGCCAAAATGCTGCTTATTGTGAAGTAAGTTGAGTTGACAAAAACGAAAGTCGGGTGACTCTGAGATATTATTATTCTTGTTATTTATTTTTATTTGTTTTAAATTCATTATTTTATTACAATTATATTATTTAAATGTAGATGCAATGCTCAATTTTCAACTTTATTTCAGGGAAAAAAAACATCACCCTTGGGAAAGAAAACAATGTAATGTTAAATTATACCATGCCACCATTAAACTTAAGAACACAAACCCATTTGGGAATCCCAATTGAAGAGCTATTATGCCCCCCTAGTGGCTGTAATGTACTCCTAAAGCCGATGAGGGGACATGCTGTTTTTTGCCTGGATGTCATCCAAATCCCTACAACTTTACACATATACGAGATAAAAAAAATCAGCTCAATTCAAACTCATTTAATCAGCAGTAGTTAACTCATTTACATACTCTAAAGACCAATAAAAAGGCAGCTGGAGTTCTGTAGGACTTCCAAGTGTGCTTTGGAGGAGCGTGATCATGTGTTTGGCGGTGAAATTTAAAGGCAAATCTGGTTTGCTTCTCTTCTGGCTTCTCTCCGAGCTGTCTGAGCCATTGTTTGCCTCTTTTCGCTCCCTCAAATCATCCGCCGGTGATGTCATCACAGGTTGTACCAGAAAGAGGGACATCATCAGCCTCCGTCAGTGTGACTCAGGCATGGCGCAGATGAGTCGGCTGACCACCTTCTGCGGAACCATAATCATCCAATAGTCTTCTTTTTGTGCGTGAACGTGTGTGCGTGTGCATGCGTTTGGAGAGATGGGGAAAGATGCTTTTGTGAGCCTGCAGCCATATTTGTCACCGTGCAACCGCAAGGACACAAACAGTGGACACAAATGACCAGCCCAAATTTGTTTGCCATCGTTCAGAAACAGAGCTCCCATCTTAATTTGATCTAACAGAGAATTAAGAGATTTGTGTCCACGCATAAGAATGAACTCCATGGATCAATGAATTCAGTAACCTAACCAACAAGCATGCTACACATTCAGTGTGTAATACATTGGTGCCTTATATGAGTGAACCCACTACCCAATTAAACTTTACTCTCAAAATTAACATATAATAAAGGCATTATACAAAAAAAAAAAAAAAAAAAAGTTGTATTCCTTTATTTGATCAAACTGACTTAAGTTCATGCAGGGAGGTCGGTGGTTCATGAAAAACCTCTTCTGCTCATTTGAGAACAAGACCAAAATTGTTATGTATACATATGCATATAACGCTTTAAGCAATGGCTATTTAACCACAAAAGGTGGAGCAATACATGCAGACAGATGATACAGTATAACAATATTCTCAGACATGTATTCTTTATCCTCTGTGAAAATGACAAATATTACTGGAGCTTATGGAGTCACAGTAGTTGTGAAACTCTTTCTTCGTTTTTGTGTCTGCACTCCTCCCTGGTGGCCAAGTCGTTCACACCAGAAGGAGCCACAATGAATTAAACATGATTCACAAACTGTTCAGTTCCTTACATTCTATTTAATTACGTTAGTACTACCGTATGTGTTTTTCTTTATTTTTTTAAAAACACAATATTATAGTACTACTTTCTTTATCAAAAAACAAATTACAAATATTTTTTATTCTTTTGGGTCAGCAGCTCGAGCGGATTAATGGCATTTCCATTCCTTTCAATTGGGAAAATGATTTGAGATACGAGTACTTTGAGTTACAAGCGTGGTCATGGAACAAAATTAAGGCGCCACTGTATTTCGTTACTGTACTTAGGTAGATTTTTCAGGTATCTGTACTGTAGGCTACTTGAGAATTTATTTTCTGACAACTCTACTTTTACTCCTTACATTTGACATCAAATGTTGACGTGTACTCCTTACATTTGAAAGTACATCTGTACTTTCTACTCCTTTGTCACAATAAACTTGTCACGGTTTTCAATCTCCGTGGGTGACAAAACTTTATTTTTTCCGTTGTGCCAAGTTATCAAAACGGGTATTGTATATAATTGATAGTAAAATTTCATTTTTACTTTTGAACTTGAGTACATTTGAGAGTCTGTACTTTTTTACTTTTACTTAAATGAAAGAGTTGAATCAGTACTTCAACTTTTATCTGTCTTTAGGTACATATCTGTATGTCTACTGAAGTACAAAGTGTGAGTACTTTTGCCATCTCTGCAGAAAGCTGAGGAAAGCTGTGATTTCGGTCAGTTTTTATGGATTTTGGCTCGTCGTGTTAGTCAGATCTGAATAAGTTGTAGGTTTACTTTTGTCATTTCTAGCAGCATATCCTTAAATGTTAATGACTGGCTGACCAACGATTGACCAGTAGTGGTTAATGTCACCCACAGACATTTTCCCAATGGAACAGTATCAATAGCGTGGTGAGTCCCAATGAATTGAGTAGTAGCAACGACTACAATGTGTGTAGCTTTGACTTTCTCCTATCAAGGCCAGTTTTACACAGGCGCCTAACATTTTGCCCGCATACACCTACACAAAGTGCTTTAAGTGCTTTCAACCTCGTTTTGTTAACCTAATACAACAACCAAATAACCTCCACCTGCTCTGCTCTTTAAAACCTCTCAGAATCCACTCACGCTCAAGTGTTTGGCAGGCATACGCATCGGGAAATATGCAGTTTAAATGAGCTACATACAGTATTAATGGAGGTGGGTAGACAAGGAGATGGTGGGTGTTAGAGAGCACCTGAGACGGTGGGAAGTTACACTACTTGTAGAGAAAGCTGCCGCAAAGAGATATGAAGCGTGACTAGGAACACAGTGAGAAGCACTGAGGAGCCTGTAAAGATCATACCACAGGAAAATGTGAAGTGTCAGTGACCACTAAATACTGAAATGATTATGGATGGTAATTTAATGTAAATGTAAACTTAAAAGCCAACAGTACTGATTAGTAGTGGCCAACAGGGGACAACTCTAACAGTAGCATCATGGTTGGCTTGATGGTTAAGAGGCAAGATTTGTTAATGGTCACAATAAAAATCAGATTACATTTACATTACATTTTCTAAATTATAGTTGACATTTTATCAATAAACCTGTAACTTTATAGTCCACTTTTTGTTTACAGTATGTTATGAACATTTTCCCCAGAAATGCTAAAGGAAAATGCTATTGAAATGACTTTCAAAAATAGTGTCATTCATGAGTGTTTATTATTTACCTTGAAAGATTTTATGAGAATAATTGGGATCCTGCATCTTCTTCTTGCATGCTTTGCTGCTACTGCACTGACACAATTGTTGACCGGATGAGAACAGTGATGGTTGTTTCACAATGATATGATACTTTTAGGTTTTGGTGCATTTGTAAAATATAGATATTTTTGTTATTACATTGTTTTTATTTCATTTTATTGTATTATGTAATATTGCATTGTTTAGTTATTGCCAATATGTTTTTTGCATTTGTTTTACATACTGTTTTTGTTATTTATTTCTGTTTTAATTATTGTATTTACCTATTTATAAAATATACGCATTTTACATTTATTGCTAACTTATGAATCTTATTTCATATATTATTTATTTATTGTTTTATTATTATTATTATTATGTGAGGTTGAAAAGTTCTGACTAGATATAGTCGGGCTCGCCTCCACACACGGCTTGGGCTCTGGTACCAGTCCTCTCGAGAGGGGTTGGACTCTTTTCCACTCTAGAGTTGCCCACGGTGAGAGGCGCCGAGCAGGTGTGGGTATATTTATTGCCTGCACGTTGAGGTTCACCCCGGTGGACGAGAGGGTAGCCTCCCTCCGCCTGCACCAAACAGCAGTTCAGAGTACCCACCCTTTTTGGAGTCCTTAGAGGGGGTGCTGGAGAACGCTCCCGCTGGGGACTCCATCGCTCTGCTGGGGGACTTCAATGCTCAGGTGGGCAATGACAGTGAGACCTGGAAGGTCGTGATTGGGCGGAACGGCCAATCACGACCTTTGTGGTACTTTTTTTTTTGTGGTACTGCCTGTTTGTATAAAGATTGGGGGATTGCAGACGTATCATATTTTGGACAGAAATGATCAACCAACAATCTGCATTCGTGAATTGTCTCCCTCCCCCCCCCCGAACTTTAATTTGGGGTTTGGATTAAAGATTTGTAAATGTAATCTGCTATTAAGGCAATGGTTGGATGGCTTTATAATCCAGCTCACGGTAATAAAAAAATAAGCGTTTAAAAGCATTTTTGGTGGGGTGGGGGGATGGTTGTGGAGGGAATAGGGGGGCCATTTCAAGATAAGGCCACCGTCGCTAAATAGAAAGAGTTAGCGGTACGACCATAAAAGATACAGGTACAGTATGATTATGTCCTTTGAGAGAACCACGCAGTTGATGAGCTATTGTACCCCTTAATGTACAACAGTGCTTTTTGTCTCATTTGTTCAATTTTGACATTAAGTCACTAAAACTAGACGAGACAATGCTTCGTGTATATATATATCAGTACATTAAATCCCCTACCACATATATTTCTTGTGTGTGCAACACACAGCTCATAGTCTGATTTAGAACACTGCTTGAATGTTTAAACCGTAATCGAGTTCTCAGCATGGGTCCAAATAGTATCTTTTTCCTACAATTGATGTGCTTTAGAGCTAAAAGATACTCAGTCTCCAAATATAATAGTAAAATATTCACTTCAATTCAAAAAACGTTGGCCAGGGTGTGAATCAAAATTAGCAGAATTTACAGTAGTTTAGCATTTTTTGTTTTGCTTTTCTAAAGCTGCTGTTTAGTATGTTTAGTTAATAGCTTCTAATACATTTCTAGGTAAATTATACCAAAAATTACCAAATAAAACTGCACTTTAACTCATTATTTTTTGTAGGTATGAATATTTTTAGATTAAATGTAAATATACATGGAGAGAAGAACTACAAAGAATTACAAAGCATTGCGTACAATTTAACAAGGGTACGTTAATGAAGGTTTTGTAAATGCATCATAGATTGGTTAGTACTGGTATTGTGATAGTTTATAAAGACAATGAATTGCTATGAGTCATAAGAGCAAATTTACTTGTGTGTCATAAGTAGTTTAGACAGTAACTGTTAATTAGTGACTGACAGTGTTTATAACAGCATTACTAACCTAGATATGAATAATACATGTACCCTTATTGTGAAGTGTTATTGTTTTTTAAGAACATATTTGGGAACCTCATTGCTCTGTTGAATTGATGTTTTTAGTACATACATAATTTATCAAACAACTGGACAATTTCCAGTCGGACGCACTGTGGTCATTTACAGATTGAGATAGCCTTGCACAGCTCTTCAAATGTAAGAATGAAATTGTGCTATGGATGCCACTGTGGCAATGTTGGTATATGACATGCAAGATGTCTGGACATGTAGGAAATTGAAGGCAATGTGGAGTTATTACATCAAATTCACGTGAATCTTAAACATTGGAAATCATCTTGAAGAGGTCATTTGTTAATATTCCAACTGAATCAAATCTTGTTGAAAATT
Source organism: Phycodurus eques (assembly GCF_024500275.1). Classification (NCBI taxonomy): domain Eukaryota; kingdom Metazoa; phylum Chordata; class Actinopteri; order Syngnathiformes; family Syngnathidae; genus Phycodurus; species Phycodurus eques. The sequence continues at coordinate 15,488,889 of NC_084531.1, forward strand.
TTATTTCTTGAAATATGCATGTTTTCCTATATGTCCAGATTATAGGGAGAGGTTGTATATCATAAACCATTGGATGGTGCCCATTGTGGTCGTCAACAGTAGTGATTCCCAACCAGTGTGCCATGAAAGATCACCCATTGTACTACGGGAGATTGTCCAGTTTCACTTAATAGGCCCAAAAATGTGTCATTTATCACAAAGAATCTATCTTTGCTTATCTATCTATGATGATGATGTAATGTATAGTGACATGCAGCACAACCAAAATGTTCTGCGTATTCACTTTTTGTGACATTTGTGTTTGGTGGTGTACCGTGAGATTTTTCAAAACGTAAAATAATTTTGCTTATAGGCTAAAGAAAGGTTGGGGAAAACATCTTTACATCATTTAACACGATGTGAGAATGCAAAAAAGATTGTTTTCAATTTTCTTACCTGATGTTATGGTGGTGGTTAATGTGGTCAACAACCCAAGCAGCAGATGTCCAAAGTTCATCTCCTCTGTGTCAAAGCTCCTATCTGAGATTTTTCTGTTTTCCTTCCTTTACACTCCAAGCAGCTCCAGCATTAGCACTGAAGCTCTTTGCCTCAGCTGGATGATTTCAAGCGAGTGAAATCACCCAAGAACAAACTTTACCGTCTCTCTTGGAGAGCCTTGTCAGCATCATCATCAGCATCAGCATCATGATCCGCTTGGAAGAACCTACAACTCTGGAGCATCACTTGGTCCCCTCATGGTCTCCCACACATATGGAGGCTCTCTGTTTTAACACTATAAACACACAAAGAAAGGGTAGCTTTAACTCAATCTAGCTCAGTCCTGAATGAGGATAGTGCGCAGTGTGCACTCTAGCCGCCAGTGAGGCGATGTGAGGCACTCCGCCTGATGGCTGCAACAAAACCTCACCAAGCTCCACTCTTTAAAGAGACAGACACGACATCTGTGCTCTGTGTGTGTGTGTGTGTGTGTGTGTCCGTGCGCAAAATCACTATGCACTGGGGGGGGGGGGGGGGGGGGGGCAATGCAATCTCCCTTTGTTTGTTTTGGGTATAATAGCCTCACAAAGCTCTTAGTGAATTAATAGCAAGGACATCAATAGAACAAAATTGGAGATTGTGCCACACTGGAGGGGGGGGGGGAAGGACTTTCTAGCAGCATTATGGCTTTACTTACAGACACCCACATTTCTTTTTCAAGCAAACAGAACAATAATACAATATTTTGTTTTTAGAGGAAAAGACAAAAACACACTATGTAATTAGAGCTAAAGTGGCATACACAAATGCTGATAATCAGGCCCAGCTGGCTAACGCAGTGCTAAATGAGGATCAATCATGAAGCTAATATTAACTAGTAGCTAGTATTTTCTGTCCTGCTTATCCTCTCCAGGGTCGCGGGCGTGCTGGGGCCTATCCCAGTTGACCCTGGGGTACACACTGAACTGGTCACCAGCCAATCACAGGGCTCATAAACAAACAACCATTCGCACTCACGTCCACACCTACGGCCAATTTAGAGTCTTCAATTAACCTGCCATGCATGTTTTTGGGAGGAAACCAGAGTACCCGGAGAAAACCTACGCAGGCACGGGGAGAACATGCAAACTCCACACAGGCGAGGCCGGATTTGAACCCGGGTGCTCAGAACTGTGAGGCAGATGTGCTAACCAGTCCTTCACTGTGCCGCATATTGGCAAGTATAAGCGAAGAAAATTTAACGCATTACTGCTCGGAAAAGGGTCGGTGCCAATGGTTGGTACAAAGGCACACTTGCTGAGTTAATAATAATAATAATAATGATAATAATAATAATAATAATAATAAAAGCTAATGGATGAAGTTAATTGCAGCTAATGTGAACTAATGGAGACATGTGAACTGAGGCTACATAACCAGTAAGCTAAAACTGTATGTGAAAGCATTGCTAGAACAATTTGACTGAAGTTAGCTCATGGCTAACATATGGTAACTAAAGGATAAATCACTGCTAATTAAAGTAAAAAGTGTGTTCATCCAGTGCAAAAGAGGCTAAATACTACTATTACAAGAAAATATGGGTAAAAAACTGCTATAGTGCATTTGCTAATGACTGTACTAATACTAATGGTGAAATTACTCCTAATGCAAGCTGGTGAGGCTAATACAACGCTAACAGAGAACTAATATGAGTGTACTGAGACTAACAGATGCAACTAATAGCTAGATTATTGTTCATAGAGTTAATAAGAGCTAACAATATGCTAAATGAGGCTACGTAATGAAGACAATATGGGATAACTGTGCTAGTACAAGCTAAGTGAGGCGTAACATATTACAAATACATTTAAACTAATGGTTAAAATCATACTATTAAATCTCATGGGGTTAATTTCTGTAACCCAATTACTGTAATAAAAGCAAATTCACTGCTAAAGTTAAGGTTAAATTGCGGCTAATGCGAGCTAATAAAGAGACGAATTCAATATGTCAATATAGGAAGCAGTGCTATAGTATTTTACTGAATCCAGAAAAACGGCCGCCATTTTCTTTCTATTTCCACCAAAATCTAATTTTCTCATTGTTTCGCAGAACGTAATACTTTTCAGATTATGTTGTTGGAAAAAAAACTTTAACTTAAATTTTTAGTTGAGATTTCTGTGGTTCTAACAAAGATGAAAATGTTGCTTGCTTTCGGCGTCGAAAACCACACGTTCATAGGATTCGAACAAGATGGAAAACTACATGGTCACAATTCACTATTATTATTCTTGTTTTCTGTAAAGTCTATCTAACGATTCTTTCATCCATCCATCCATTTTCTGAGCCGCTTCTCCTCACTAGGGTCGCGGGCGTGCTGGAGCCTATCCCAGCTGTCATCGGGCAGGAGGTGGGGTACACCCTGAACTGGTTGCCAGCCAATCGCAGGGCACAAACAAACAGTCGCACTCACAGTCACACCTACGGGCAATTTAGAGTCTCCAATTAATGCATGTTTTTGGGATGTGGGAGGAAACCGGAGTGCCCTTAGAAAACCCACGCAGGCACGGGGAGAACATGCAAACTCCACACAGCCGCGGGGCTGGGGATTGAACCCGGGTCCTCAGAACTGTGAGGCTGACGTTCTAACCAGTCGCCACAATTCTTTCAGTTTCAGTGGATGCCATTGAAAAATATGAAAATAGCCTGATTAAACATCAACTTTTTAACTAGTAAAACTAACATACAGCCATTTTTCTACCAAGGAGTCAAGTTTTCAGTCACTAATTTCCTAATTATTTACAATGATTTGTGTGCAAGAAAATTTGGGCCAATTTGCCACATAAAAAGTGGCATAAAATAAAAACCATATCTGATTCTTATAAACTAGGGCTCATTTTATTCGTGTATTACTCCTCGATCCAATGATATTTATTTTTTATTTCAACAAACAAGAAGCTGCCTTGATTCAGCCGTTGCGGATTACCATGCCCTTGATGACTGAGAATCTAGACGGACGTCTCGCTATAAGTAGGCCCTACCACTTATATTTTCTTGAATATTTTTTAAGATGCGAGCTCGTTGTGAGTAACTTAACGTTTCTATGTAGCCTACTTTGTGTCCACAGTAAGGCTTTTTTGGTCTCAGCTAATACACTTCAACGAGATAAATGATGATTGCCAAGACAGCTTGGTGGAGTACAGTGGATACCAGAGAGCCAAAAAAATCAACACGACATTGATCAGCCAGGCCAGCATACCAATATAAAGGCACTGTGATTTTTTTTTCGTATCTAAACTAAACACTATCAAATAAAACTACTAAATAAACTAACTAAACATGGGGCTCTAGTGGGTTGTAGCAATACCACCATGTAGCTGATTTCCCTGTTGATTTATAAGCCCACTGTTGTTCCCACCCACAATCTGGCCCTATTGGTGTCTCCACAGGCTGATCAGGTGTCTCTCTTGTGGGGTGTTGTTGACACACGTCTCCCTGGGGAGGTACTGGCTTACTTTCCCTCAGAGTAAAAGGTTCAGCCATCCCTGCGCATCTCTTCCCTCCACCTCATTGTGTCTGTGTCAGGCCAGGAGAGGGGGACATGATGGAGGGTGACTTTTGGACACCGACTCTCCTTTGTTCCCACTGAATGTGGTTGTGAATTGGGTAGCACAAGAGGAGTCCAGATGTCTGTTGCCGAGTGGGACACAAAGAGGGGCCCCATAATGGCTCCATCTCTGCTTCAGTGGAAGTGTGCAGCTTATTAAGGGGCCACAAAGAGCAAAGGAGCTTTAAATAGAGGCGAGGGTCTTGGAGGTGTCACTTGAGAGGATTAGTGTTATTTCCCACTAAAAGCCTCAAAAACGTAATCGCATTCACTCGCAAATAACTTCCTTCTCATACAGGATACAGTGCCACTGTTCCATTTCAAGTTCCAGAAGGGCCTGCTCCCGCTCTGCCCCAGCCGGCCTGGCCTTTGTTGCTTTTCCAGGCATCAGTCAAAAGTGGGAGGGATTGGAGAATGAGACAGTGATGCTCTAGTTTCTTGTCACGCCTTCCATCTCGCTGTATTTCATCGTCTGCAATATAGTCAAAAATGCCCGCACCTTCACAGTTGACCACAGAACAAAAGCTGTTTTAAGGCTGCCGCACACTGCGCGACATGGTCGAACCAGACTGGACCAGACCATCGTGTAGGGTTGCCGACGCACCCACGCGCATGAGCGATTCACAAGTGGATGCCCGGCAAGCCTGTATAGGTGATTGATGCTGTGTATTCAGTATTTTGTACTTTATCACATTCCTTAGACCATAAAAATATAGACTAATAGTTAAGGAAGAACCAGGTTGCTAAAGAGAGAGGGCGTTGGTGAGAATAAAAGCAAGAATGTGGATATTTGAAAGGAGGCTCGCTGGCTCCATTCATTTCAATGTACCCAGCGCGTACAGTGACGTTAAGACTGCGATTTCAAAATTTTTAATCGAAGCAAAACCAGTGGCAGACTGATTAGTCACTCACGAAAACAGTCGCCTAATCACGCACACTGTTCAGTCGGGTACGGCGGCATCGCTCGGTGTGCGACAGCCTTGAGACACAATGATTGTGAAAGTGACAAGTCATCACGCTTAAAGAACCGCCTACATTTGTCAGCCAATCAGAAGACAGTTATGTCTCGGCCCTCCTCGGCCTGCGTTTTAGAACCAGGTCGGAGGAGGTTCTGAAACGCGGTGGCAAAGGCACCGCTTGGCCTCGAAAAAGTGTGGAAAAAGTGGAGGAGGCTGATTGGGGGTAGTAGCGGTACATTGGAAAAGGGGTGTCATGAGCTGTGCCCTGCAGTTCTTTTGTTGGAGCTTGGGTGGCGCGTTGCGCTCCTCTCACCCTCTCTCTCTCCCTCCCTCTCTCTCTCTCTAGTCAGCACCACCTCGGCCGCTCACCTGTGATCAATCAGCCCTCATCATCACCTGCATAAAAGCCTGCCAGATCCTGGAAACTCTCACCAGGGTATTAACGTTCTCCTGTGGTACGACGACTCTCAAACCTGCATGTAAGCTACGCCAGTCTTGCCATACCTCTGACCTCCTTGTTCTTCCGTGTCCTTAGTGCTCCTTCTGTGTTCCTCGCCATGCTGACCTTCTCCACCACGCCGCCAAGCTATCCACCTGCTCACACCACGTTCCATGGTGGAACATGTTCCCTGTTCCGTCCACCTGCCAATACGCCCCAGGGATCCACCTTGATAATTCTTTCATCACCACCCTCTCAGCCACCCCTTGCTTCTGGGTCCAGAGTAAAATTATACCATCGTAACATGACAAGGGGCATATGTGCTGTCCCTCCATGGCCCCCTCCCTCCATTGTGTGTTGTTCCAAATAAAAGTGTTCTATTTCAATTTAAAAAGCAAACTGCAACATGTCAGTCAGAGTCAGTTGCAGTTTATGCCTCCAAGTCCTTCTACTAACACAATTTAAATTCCCAAAAAGCTTGTACAAGTCAGAAACAGACCAAAAATCAAGCTTCATACACATATACTGATTTTTAACATCTTAAACAGTTTTTTAAATGTGAGCAACACCACACATGACGAAAGAAAATCAGCAAGTGCGATGTTCCAGGTTGTTCCAGCCATCCATTTTCAACACCACTTATCCTGGTTAGGGTCATGGGGCGCTGGTGCCTATCACAGCTGACTTCAGCCAAAAGGTGGATTACACCCTGAACTGGTCACCAGTCAGTCACAGGGCAGACATAGACACAGACAACTATGCACAGTCACATTCACACCATTACTGCAGCCCTCCACCAGTCGGGTCTTTATAGCAGAGTGGCCCGACGGAAGCCTCTCCTCTGTGCAAGACACATGAAAGCCCGCATGGAGTTTGCTAAAAAAGACCTGAAGGTACTCCCAAGATGGAGAGAAATAAGCTTCTCTCGTCTGATGAGACCAAGATAGAACTTTTTGGCCTTAATCCTAAGCGGTATGTGTGGAGAAAGTCAGGCACTGCTCATCACCTGTCCAATACAGTCCCAACACTGAAGCATGGTGTTAGCAGCATCATGCTGTGGGGGTGTTTTTCAGCTGCAGGGACAGGGAGACTGGTTGCAATCGAAGAAAAGATGCAAGTACAGGGATGCAAGTACAGGGATTTCCTGGACAAAAACCTTCTCCAGAGTGCTCAGGACCTCAGACTGGGCCCGACGGTTCACCTTCCAACAAGACAATTACCCTAAGCATACAGCTAAAACAACAAAGGAGTGGCTTCAAAACAACTCAGTGACTGTTCCTTAATGGCCCAGCCAGAGCACTGACTTAAACCCAATTGAGTATCTCTGGGGAGACCTGTAAATGGCTGTCCACCAACGTTCACCATCCAACCTGACAGAACTGGAGAGGATCTGCAAGGAGGAATGGCAGGATCCCCAAATCCAAGTGTGAAAAACGTGTTGCATCATTCCCAAAAAGACTCACGGCTGTGTTAGCTCAAAAGGGTGCTTCTACTAAATACTGAGCAAAGGGTCTGAATTCTTATGGCTGTGTGATATTTCAGTTTTTCATTTTTAACAAATCTGAAAAGATTTCAACAATTCTGTTTTTTTCTGTCAATATGGGGTGCTCTGTGTACATTAATGAGAAAAAAAATTTAGTTAAATTATTTTCGCAAATGGCTGCAATATAACAAAGAGTGAACAATTTAATGGGGTCTGTATACTTTCCGTACCCACTGTACATCTGGATTTGTTTTTGCAGATCTCTTTCACATCAGAGGTTGATGTACAACGCTTTTATTCTTTGCTACACTTCCTCTGATGCCGGCTGATATTTTTCCATCTCAGGCAGTGTCGACACAATATTTATCCCTCACTTCAATCAGTCGACACAGTTCAGTGGTGCACTAGCAGACAAGGCGTTAATTGTGCTTCAACGCCTGCAACTGAAAATTATCATAACGCCCTGCCCATACATTGACAAATTATTCCATTTAATTCTTAGTCCAAGAACACAATATTAATCAGAGTGCCATGTTTTTACTTGTGCTGGCGCATACAATGTATCCTTGCTTTCAAATTGTTTGGGTTTATTTCCCCCAGAAACAGTAGAAATAGAATTAGAGTACAGTATAATTTCTACTGTTCAAGCGTTCATAACGCAAGACATACCTCGCTGGAGCTCAGTTCAGTTCGCTTTTTCTTTGGCTTGTTGCTACACGTTGCAAAAGAAGGAGGTGCTTTAACATGGGATGTTGAAGAAGAATTTGAGAAGACTAGAGAAAGAATAAATACTGTACAAAAGGGAAGTTACATGAAATGAATGGACACGTATTCAAAACAGTGAGACCCAAATGGCATCCCACTACGTTGGTCCAGCGTCACCATTCACCTCATGACTATCAAAGTTAAGGGTAGACTGTGTAGACGACGTGCTATTTAGTTTGCGCAGCGGGGTAAGAATATGTTGTCACGCGGCACAAGAAGGCAGGCTCAGTTACCACCACATTTCCTATTTTTCATTTTATATTTCTGGCCTATATTTTCATACAAATATTTACTGCAATAATGGCTTTACTACTGGGTTGGTGTAGGTTAGCGATATTCTACGGCATGTTCCAACTTACTTAAACTCATTTAAATTCAGGATACATCGCAGCCGTTGGGATGGAATTCCGCCGTAATCCGAGGACCTCCTTTAAATACTGTACATACTGTCGGTGTTCCACATGACATGCTCCTCAGTCCGCAGATTTTTAAGTATATTCTACATGAACGTAAAAATTACTTTCAGTAGGTAAGAGTATTGCCGACCATTCCACGTTGCAAGGTTATGAACAAAGTGCAATTAACTAGTTTGTGCAGCAGCAAATGAATGCGTCGTCATGCAGCACAAGAAGGCACACTCACTTACCATGTATTTTTGTTTCACTGTTTTATATGCGGCCGAAAAATATTTTCTATATAAATACTGACTGTAATTATGACTTAACTGCTGAATTTGCATAGTTAGCATGTTCGTACTTCTACAAATTCGAGTTAAATGTCAGTAACGAAACTCCATTGTAAACTGAGGACCCCAGTTAGTGTTAAAATAATTTGTGAGTCACCTTTACGTTACACCTTAAAGACTCTTTTATTGTTTTAAAGTTTTTTTAATTAACATTGGTTAACTTAGTTTTAGACTTGTATCACAGTCAACTTTAAAAAAAACGGAGGAAGTTGACAAGCCTTCATCAATAACCTCTCCTCACCTTTGTGTATTGTACACGTATGTACGTCGCACCTCGAAAGGGTCAGTAATATCATTTAATTAGAACCCTCTTGGAATCACTGTTTATTATTCTTTCGAAGAATGAATTGCCTATTTGGAGGTTTCGACATGACCCAAAGCTCATAAATTTTGCAATCATGTGTATTCTGGTGAAAATTTATTTTAAGGGTCCCAAACACCACCCCCAAAAATTAATCAGTAGCACCCCCTGGGAAATATTTGTGCTCTTAACTTGTTTTTACACTTGTATGAAAGTTAGGAATGGTTTACAATGACAAATTATTGTATTATTAAATTGTCACTGTTGGGCAGAAACCTATGTCCAATTTTTTTTTCATAAATCAATACTATTGGTCGGTCTCCAGGCGGATTTTTACAAATTATTGACCAATCTAAACAGTAGGATACAATATTAATGAGTCAACAAATTTTGGGTTTCGGGTTTGGGTTTTTTTGTTTTCCTGAAAAGTGATGGTTTTGGAGATGCAAAGATTCTGCCAAATGCCAGCGACATTTTCGATACACATTGAAGAACTTGGCTCATCAGTTTGTTTTAAAAATGAATTGTGGCCCTTGAGCACAAAGGTTTTTCTACCCCTGCTCTAGGATGTGTAGTGACTCGTCTGCTGGTGCAAATTAGAGCCTGTTACCACACTGTCCATGCTGCGAGGTCTGAGGTGTTAACCTGTTTGGAGACCTTGTCAGCACATTTCATTTGTGTGTGTGTGTGTGTGTGTATGTGTATGTGTGTGCGTACATGCGTGTGCGTGCATGTGTGCGTGTCTGTTTCGCAAAGGACCTTCAGATGGTCAGAAGAACTCTGAGGCTTTATTTATAGTGTAACCGGTCTGCAGAGAGGCCTTTATTGAAGCACCACTCAGCATTTCACTTTCCCTTCCTTTTTGCTCCTCCATTGTGCGACTGGGTTTGCAGTGAGCCGTGTACACACAGGCCCTGCAGGAGTGTTGCTGCTGTCTATGCGATAAGTTGATATAATAAGCCTGAATGAGGCTATTTGCCGTACATATCACTATATCACATACTACTTCTTCTCATGACTCTATGAAATGTTGCACGAGAGCCTAGACTTTGTTCAAAATGTTTCTGTTTTCATCCAGCAATTTTCTCTAGCATTGTCCTCATTAGGGTCGTGGATGAGCTGAGGCCTACATGGCAAAAACTCAAATCAAACTAAGATTAAATACTGTATATCAAATCAAGGCAAAATATTGTTGTTCTTAGTCTGCCAAGATATCTTAGTGAGGCTTTCTTGTGGAAGAGCATTTCACTTTCCTCACACATTTTATTCCTTAAAAATCTCAACTTGTTGTTGAGATTTTATGCTATGAGTATAAATTTTGCTGAAAATAACATACCATAATTCTGTAGGTATAGGAGGTAGAATAAACAAAAATTGGTTTTAAGACATCGGTGAGGGATTTCGAGGCTAGCCGTTTACTTGTTTTCAGAAATCTTGCCAAGTAAACTTTTCCTTTTTTAGTGGCAGATAATTTTGCCTAAATTAAGTAATATCATTCTCATTTAATTACTTTTTAAGCCAAGTTTTTGCAGTGTATCCCAAGAATTTTTTGCTAGAAGGGTACACCCTGGACTGGCCACCAGCCAATCGCAGGGTACAAATAGACAAACAACCATTCACATATTCACAACTACAAACAATTTAGTCTTCACTGAACTTAATGTGCAGGTTTTTTTTAATGTTGGAAGAAGCCTCAGCACCCGGAAAAAACATGAAAGTACAGGGAGAACAGGCAAACCCCTAACCTGAAAACAACAGCACTAACGAACAGGCCATTGTACTGCCATTTTTCCATTCATATAAAGCAACATAAATCTGAAGTCATTAATCCTCTTGCCATAATGGAGGCCTAATTAGTAGGAAAAACTTACATTCATCATTATGAATTATATCTCATAGGCTGATGTCGTGCAATATGGCCTTGAATAAACCGTCTGGGAAAATAGGGATGCCGGAGTTAAAGATAACTTTATTATAATCCTTTATTCATTATTAAAAGGTGTGCATGATTAATATGTATCAAACAAATGCCTGGAGCGAGACTGAGCAGGATGTGTGTGCGTGTGCGTGTGCGTGTGTGTGTGTGTGTGTGTGTGTGTACGTTACGTACAACATCCTCCCCCAGTGCAGAGGTAACATAGGAGTCACCAACAAGAAGTTCACTTGGAAAACAAAACAAAACACATGATTTGTGTCTTATATTAGTGAGCTAACTAATAGAGGCTGCTGTGTCCAAAATCACTCACTAACCACATTGTAGTGCACTACGAATGCGTGGTAATCAAATTCAATGCCCTATATAGTGCACTCATAATTTCCCACAAAGCATAGCAAAAAGTAGTGACCAATGTTCACTCACCGAGTTGTGATGTACCACAATGCATTGCGTCTTCAGAGAAGAAGTAGAACAATGACTAGCTGCGTTGCATACGGAGGGAGCGAATTTTTTTATAAATGTTAGTAACTTTTCAACAAAACTTCGATTGCTGGCATTTTTATAGCAATGTACAGTAACACTTCTATAACACAAGTTATCTATCAACGCTAACCACAATCTTCTTTAGCGTAAGTTATCTAGCAACGCTAGCTAGCAGATAATCATAATGTTGCCACCATAACATCTACTGGCGCTTCTCAGAAATCCACTATCGTGCCGTGTAGTGTCCGAAAGCTGTTATGAATGGGCTCACTATTCAGTCCGCTATACTGTATAGTGCACCCCTACATGGGGAGTAGTGAGTGCGTAAATGATTTAGGAAACGGCAAAATGTAGACTGTGAATGTAGGCTAATAGGGACTAAGAGAGGCTACATCGCTAATAGGTGGTCATTTACATGGCAAGCTTGCATAGCTAAGTCAGAAACCTAACGAGTCAAGACTGTAATTAATGGGTGTGTTTGCGAGTGTTCTGAGAGGCAGCGCGTGCTTTCCTTCTATAAATTTATGAACGACCGTTATTTAGGCCTGTTGTTGTTGACAGTGCTGACAAATGTCGAACAGATGTTGTGGTTGTTGAGCGCACCCAGTAAAAAAAAAAAAAAAAAAAAAAACCTAAAACCACAAACTATTTATTTTGCTAGACTAGCTGTTTTGGTAGTTATGGGTATAAACGCTGTTGTACTGTTAAGTGTGACACAAAATGTTGCTCTCGTGTAAGACCTTGTTGACAGTGAGGAGGAAGCAATTTCCATCACGTCCCGCCTGTCACTCTGGCCGCTTTGTGTCCCGGAGTATGGTGTTCTAAATAACGGAACAGCACATTCCATCAACACTGAGTTGAGGATCGGCAGAGATGGGGGGACTTGAGTCAAATAACTTGGCTCAGGTCGACTCAAGTTGCCAGTTTTATGACTTGGGACTTGCTTGCCAAATACTTCAGAAAGACTGGACTTGACTTTAGACTTGGTAGCCAAGAGACTTGACTTGGACTTGAACAACATGACTTGACAAGTTATCTCGTTTAGAGTTGGAAATGTGCATTTGAATTGAGACAGTTTACTTTTTTTTTTTTTTTTAACTAAGACACGTTTTCGGGGGGGTCATTTGCACCGTTCACTTGCCAGTGTGACGTAGCCACCTGCATGAACAATGACGGGAGGAGCACAAAGATAATAGAATTTGGATTTGAGAATTTTATGTTGTCTATTGAAATCTGCAAAAAAAAGAAGGCAACCTACATGGCTTGCAACTCGCGCATGAAAGACACAACAACATTGATGTCGAACTTCATCCATCACGACAAAACTTACAAAGACAGGTAAGCTAATTTAACAGTTTAGCTACATGGTCAAACATTAAGTTTCATAGACTGGTTTGAGACGATTAAAAATAAAAATGATGTGATTGTTAATGTTTTAGTACAGCTAAGTAACGTAACTAGGGGTGGGAAGGTTTATTATAATTGACCGAACCTATCATTTCGGTTCATATAGGCACGCTAAAGTCTGTCTTTTTTCCCTCTCTTTCTCATGCACTCTAGAGCAGAAAGTACCATCTAAAATAAGATGCCAACCGCAGAAAGCAGAAGAACTAAGCGGCATTGCTTGCGTTGTGCAGATTTAAAAAAAAAAAAAAAAAAAAGAAAAAAAAGTGAAGATGTTTGCGGGCCTGACGAAAGTGTCAGCACTAGAAGATGCCAGGTGCGTTTTAGGTCTGCTGTCTGGGATCACTTTGCATTAAGATCACGGCGATAAACATGTTGACAAAAGTGCGTTCCACTATTAGTAAGTACAGTACAAATTGTGAGTAGCTAAGTGTGAATATAATTTTCACACTACTGAATGTATTTATTGAAGTGTCACCATTAAAATGTCATCTGGTGTGTCGGCTCTGTGGTAAAGCTTTCTGCATTATGTTATTAAAATTGAGGCCAGAGGATATAAAACATAACTGTTCATCTAATGGCAATCGTCGCTTGTCCAGAGTCAGTGCTTCTAAATAAATTAACAAACACGACTGAGTGATTTAATTAAAGTAGAGAACACTGGAGGAATAATGCAGCCCTATGGGTGGCACAAGTCAGTGCAAACTGTAGGCCGGTCCCAAGCCCGGATAAATGCAGAGGGTTGCGTCAGGAAGGGCATCCGGCTTAAAACCTTGCCAAACAAATATGAGCGTTCATCCAAAGAATTCCATACCGGATCGGTCGTGGCCCGGGTTAACAACGTCCGCCACCGGCGCCGTCAACCTGCGGGGCGCCGTTGGAAATTCAGCTACTGTGGGTCGAAGTCAAAGAAGAAGAGGAGGTGGAAAGCGGGTTCTTCGGCAGAAAGAGAAGAGGAAAACACAGAGCCTAGAACTGAATGTGGGGACTTTGAATGTTGGGACTATGACAGGAAAATCTCGGGAGTTGGTTGACATGATGATGAGGAGAAAGGTTGATATATTGTGTGTCCAGGAGACCAGGTGGAAAGGCAGTAAGGCTAGAAGTTTAGGGGCAGGGTTTAAATTATTTTACCATGGTGTCGATGGGAAGAGAAATGGAGTCGGGGTTATTTTAAAAGAAGAGTTGGCTAAGAATGTCTTGGAGGTGAAAAGAGTATCAGATCGAGTGATGAGGCTGAAATTTGTAATTGAGGGTGTTATGTGTAATGTGATTAGTGGCTATGCCCCACAGGTAGGATGTGACCTAGAGGTGAAAGAGAAATTCTGGAAGGAGCTAGATGATGTAGTTCTTAGCATCCCAGTCAGAGAGAGAGTCGTAATTGGTGCAGATTGTAATGGACATGTTGGTGAAGGTAATAGGGGTGATGAAGAAGTGATGGGTAAATACGGCATCCAGGAAAGGAACTTGGAGGGACAGATGGTGGTAGACTTTGCAACAAGGATGCAAATGGCTGTAGTGAACACTTTTTTCCAGAAGAGGCACGAACATAGGGTGACCTATAAGAGCGGAGGTAGAAGCACACAGGTGGATTACATCTTGTGCAGACGATGTAATCTGAAAGAGGTTACCAACTGTAAGGTAGTGGTAGGGGAGAGTGTGGCTAGACAGCATAGGATGGTGGTGTGTAAGATGACTCTGGTGGTGGGGAGGAAAATTAGGAAGACAAAGGCAGAGAAGAGAACCATGTGGTGGAAGCTGAGACAGGACGAGTGTTGTGCAGCTTTTCGGGAAGAGGTGATACAGGCTCTCGGTGGACGGCAGGAGCTTCCAGAAGACTGGACCACTGCAGCCAAGGTGATCAGAGAAGCAGGCAGGAGAGTACTTGGTGTATCTTCTGGCAGGAAAGGAGAGAAGGAGACTTGGTGGTGGAACCTCACAGTACAGGAAATCATACAAGGAAAGAGGTTAGCTAAGAAGAAGTGGGACACTGAGAGGACCGAGGAGAGGCGAAAGGAATACATTGAGATGCGACACAGGGCAAAGGTAGAGGTGGCAAAGGCAAAACAAGAGGCATATGATGACATGTATGGCAGGTTGGACACTAAAGAAGGAGAAAAGGATCTATACAGGCTGGTCAGACAGAGGGACAGAGATGGGAAGGATGTGCAGCAGGTTAGGGTGATTAAGGATAGAGATGGAAATATGTTGACTGGTGCCAGCAGTGTGCTTGCTAGATGGAAAGAATACTTCGAGGAGTTGATGAATGAGGAAAATGATAGAGAAGGGAGAGTAGAAGAGGTAAGTGTGGTGGACCAGGAAGTGGCAATGATTAGTAAGGGGGAAGTTAGAAAGGCATTAAAGAGGATGAAAAATGGAAAGGCAGTTGGTCCTGATGACATTCCTGTGGAGGTATGGAAGCATCTAGGAGAGGTGGCTGTGAAGTTTTTGACCAGCTTGTTCAATAGAATTCTAGTGCGTGAGAAGATGCCTGAGGAATGGAGGAAAAGTGTACTGGTGCCCATTTTTAAGAACAAAGGTGATGTGCAGAGCTGTGGCAACTATAGAGGAATAAAGTTGATGAGCCACACAATGAAGTTATGGGAAAGAGTAGTGGAGGATAGACTCAGGACAGAAGTGAGTATTTGCGAGCAACAGTATGGTTTCATGCCTAGAAAGAGTACCACAGATGCATTATTTGCCTTGAGGATGTTGATGGAAAAGTACAGAGAAGGTCAGAAGGAGCTACATTGTGTCTTTGTAGATCTAGAGAAAGCCTATGACAGAGTACCCAGAGAAGAACTGTGGTACTGCATGCGGAAGTCTGGAGTGGCAGAGAAGTATGTTAGAATAATACAGGACATGTACGAGGGCAGCAGAACAGCGGTGAGGTGTGCTGTAGGTGTGACAGAAGAATTTAAGGTGGACGTGGGACTGCATCAGGGATCAGCCCTGAGCCCCTTCCTTTTTGCAGTGGTGATGGATAGGCTGACAGATGAGGTTAGACTGGAATCCCCGTGGACCATGATGTTTGCAGATGACATTGTGATCTGCAGTGAAAGCAGGGAGCAGCTGGAGGAACAGTTAGAGAGATGGAGGCATGCACTGGAAAGAAGAGGAATGAAGATTAGCCGAAGTAAAACAGAATATATGTGCATGAATGAGAGGGCTGGTGGGGGAAGAATGAGGCTACAGGGAGAAGCGATAGCAAGGGTGGAGGACTTTAAATACTTGGGGTCAACCGTCCAGAGCAATGGTGAGTGTGGTCAGGAAGTGAAGAAACGGGTCAAAGCAGGTTGGAACGGGTGGAGGAAGGTGTCAGGTGTGTTATGTGACAGAAGAGTCTCTGCTAGGATGAAGGGCAAAGTTTATAAAACAGTAGTGAGGCCAGCCATGATGTACGGATTAGAGACAGTGGCACTGAAGAGACAACAGGAAGCAGAGCTGGAGGTGGCGGAAATGAAGATGTTGAGGTTCGCTCTTGGAGTGACCAGGTTGGATAAAATTAGAAATGAGCTCATCAGAGGGACAGCCAAGGTTCGATGTTTTGGAGACAAAGTTAGAGAGCGCAGACTTCAATGGTTTGGACACGTCCAGAGGAGAAATAGTGAGTATATTGGAAGAAGGATGATGAGGATGGAGCTGCCAGGCAAGAGAGCTCGAGGAAGACCAAAGAGAAAGTTGATGGATGTCGTGAGGGAAGACATGATGGCAGTTGGTGTTCGAGAGGAGGATGCAGGAGATAGGCTTACATGGAAAAGGATGACGCGCTGTGGCGACCCCTAACGGGACAAGCCGAAAGGAAAAGAAGAAGAAGAGAACACTGGAGGAATGCAGATTTTGTTCACATTACTTTTTTTTGGAAGGATGACAACAATTTTATGTCATGTATTATTTGCTTAATTCAGAATGTCTTTAATTCTCCATTAGCCCCTTTGGTACACATATAATTATATTTGACCAACAGATAACAGTCTTGGCGTTTGTTTAATGGTGTTCTCTTAATTAAGAACCGTAGGAGTTACAAGTAGTTACATAGTTTGTTCAGAAATAATGTTCAATTAAATTGAGTTTGAAATAGAACTTTAAAACAATTTAGTGCAATACATTCAATCAATCATAATCTCAGTTGTTGTTCATTTAACTTTTATAGGGTGTGAATACTTTTTTAAATTTTTTTTATTACCACTCCAATATATGTTGCGCGGTGGAAAGCATCGCTGACACCAGCCCCCGCCAGCCGGGCTTTCTACTCACTCACCTTACTGTTATTGTCATCTCATTAGTGGAAAGCGTCTTTGAGTGTCTTGAGAAGTGCTATGTAAGTATTGTATTGTTATTATTACGAAATAAAAAGCTTTAATAATCGCATTAGAGACACAGACGGAATGATATGTATGCGTACGTATATAATGTATTATTAATGGACATTTATTTTAAATATGTGTGCTTGTTTTCATGTGCTCGACTTACTCAAAAATTAGCCGTTAGCGTGAAACTGCTAGTGAAAGCTATCCCCGCGAGGACGTCAGGACTTGCGGTTAAAATCACTCATGAGTATATTCACTGCGTAGTACGTCGTTCATTGCGCAAACGAATCACTCATCGTACTAGTACATCGCTCCTTAACCGGTCGCGAAGTTCAACAAACGAATCACTCTTCAGTTCCTCCGCACACCGGTTCACTGAACGAATCACTTAAGTCCCTCCCCCGCCTGCACGGCACTGCCTGACGCTGGCTTTTCATTGGTCATTCGTCGAAATGAGTTACAACGCTGGCGAATCGCAAATCACATGGCTGTACGTTTAACGAAGCCCCGCCCCCGCCCGCATGCTGGCTACTCATTGGTAATTCGCCGAAGATTCAGAAGTGAGTGAGACCCTTCAGCAGTTCCGCTTCCAGTTCGTTTCCTAAAAAGATTCGTTCTTCTGAACGAAACTTCGCGAACGTAACAACACTAGGTTACTTTGGAACGCGTTACTGGCATCACTGGTGGCACTCCACTCCACTTGACTTGCTTGTTTTTTTCCCCCCGTAGTGACTTGGGACTTGCTTCTTGTGACTTGCACATCCAGTATGTGACTTACTCCCACCGTTGCCGATCAGTCCGGAGTGTAGCAGAGCGCGGTCGGAGAGCATTTCCAAACGCACCCAATATTAGCATTCATAAAAAGAGAGAGCCATGCAAATGGATAAATCACTACTACTAACAGTTAATCTGCGCATTTGCATAGAAAAGGCGTTAGGTCAGGAACGATAACTATTTTAGATGTATTTATTTTTTTGTATTAGCAATGAGACTAACATGGAATGACAAGACTAAGTGTCTAAATTGAGGGCAATTCATTCTTACTAAAAGCTAATGATGCTCATTTGCCTACGCTCATTTGCTGCTTCAGGGGTGCTATCTAGTTAAGACTTTAATTTATATTAGCATGAATACAAAGATAAGTGAGGCAGACACTAACAGATGCCAACTAAAGGCTAAATTGCACAAAGGTAGCTAATTTGTATAGCAAGGGCATCAGATAAGGAACATAAACTAGCTTTGATCTAATTAAGATTAGCATTTAAGCTAACTCAGTTATACAAGGCTAACAGACACTAACTAGAGGCTACATCACTGCCAGTGCAAGATATGAGTGGCTAATTGATGCAAAATCACATCCATTAAAAGCTAATCTGCGCTAAAAGCTAATCTGTGCTAAATCAGAACCGACAATGTGTCTGGACTTTAACTACAATAGTAATACAGTAAAACAAAAACAAAAAAGACGAGAGATACCTGCCAACTCTAACCAAAAATAGAAAGTATTCAGCAGAGGCAAACAGATGCTAAACTAAAGGCTAAATTGTTATTAAAGGCTAAATGATGAGTGAACAGAAGCCAAGTCACATCTATTGATAGCTATCCATCCATCCATCCATTTTCTGTATTTCTTACCCTGACTAGGGTCGCGGGTATGCTGTAGCCTATTCCAGCTATCTTCGGGCGAGACGCAGGATACACCTGAACTGGTCGCCAAGCAAGAGCAGGGCGCATATAGACAAACAACCATTCACATTCACAACTACGGGCAATTTAGAGTTTTCAGTTAACCTACCCTGCATGTTTTTGTGATGTGGGAGGAAACCGGAGCACCCGGAGAAAAGCCATGCAGGCACGGGGAGAACATGCAAACTCCACACAGGTGAGGCTGGATCCGAACCCCGGACTTCAGAACTGTGAGGCAGATGTGCTAACCAGTCGTCCACCGTGCCGCCTATTGATAGCTAATAGGTACTAATTTACATAGCAAGCACATTAGCTAGGTCAAGAATGCTAATGAGTCTATACTTTAATACAGCGTTAAAAGCTAAAGTGTTCATACTAGGGTAACAGATGCTAACTCAAGGCTGAATCAGTGCTAATAGTAATGCGTAATGAGGCCACTCTTTAATAAGGGAAGCTAACTAAAGTGTTTGGGGCTACATTTGCACAGTAATAGCGGACACTCGGAAAATTAACTTGTTCTGTTGGATTTTAAATGAGTGACATTTGGCTGAGGTGATTTCTACTTGGTAAACTCATCTATTTGGTGTTGCAAAAATTGAAGAGAAGAAAAAAAAGTGACATTCAGTTCTGAAACGTTCCGCCATTGATTGCTTGGTACAAATTGCCACTTATCACTGAGAGCCCGTCTTTGTTTTGTTTTTTTATTGGTACATTTCATCACAGCACAGCTTCATGTTTCCAATAATGATGTTCCTGGAAGCCTTATTGCTTATGTTGCTCCTCTTTGTACATTCTACACTAATGTAATCTATCGTGCTAATTATTGCCCTCCAAAGTACCCGTTTCTACCTTTTCCATGCAGAGGCATAACATTTTAATAAGCTTGAGATCAGATTGACCTGTGATTCCAGTTGAGGCTCTGGAAGGCCCTCTGCTGACTGGAAGCATAAGTGCAACTCTTTCCATTGGAGCGTGCAGCAAGTGTCAAGGGACCGCTTATCAGTTGTATTAAATCAAATAAAGAAGTTATGGTTAGAGATGTGCTTTTTTTTTCAAGGAGCAAGGCATTCAAGCTGTCTTTTCGAAGTTTAACATTTTTGACGTTCTTCAAAATAAGTCGAGCCAAAAGCCTCCATTCAAAGTTAAGAAAGGGGAGAGAAATCAAGACCTCAAGAAAATATTCCTGTATTGAATTTGTTCGACCCACACAAATGTTTTTCCCATTCAACTTTAATGAAAGCATCATCCCAATAAACACAAATATCGACCATTTGTTTTCTGTTGAAAGGATAACAAGGATTTAGCAAATTATTTGTTATTAAGTATTAGTGTTTTGGGGGTCACCAACATAGTGCCTGTGGGCACCAGTGAGCCCCCCCCAAGGACCACATGAGTGACCTTTAATAATAATAGCTCACCAGCGAGATGTAATTTTTTCTGTGTTGCTGTTCTAAAAAAAAAAAAAAGAAAAGAAAAAAAAGCCAGTGAGCTGCATCTACCGTTTTTGTTGCCATTCTTTTTTTTAAACATATACTTGCATTGGTGTTAATTTGAGAATGTAAAAAAAAAAGAGTTCAAAGGTGAGTATTGTAGCACATGACCAAACCAAAGCGTTTGTAGAGACGAGCTAGCAGGTGCAACGACAATGAAGATATTATTTACCACCGAATAATTTGAGCAAATTTGTTATTTCAGATGTGTGTATGAAAATGGTAGCCCCTCACATGAATCACTACTAAGTAGCTCTTAGTTTTAAAAAGGTTGGTGATCCATGGTTTACAAGATTTAGTTGCATTTATATTTTTAAAATTGACAGTACACATCCTATTCAAGTATTTTTCTGATCATGTTGGGAGTAAAACAATAATAATCTTTTTTGTATTGACTGCCTTAATTGTCTGACATTTTCTAGTTTACATTGTTTTATAATATCTTATTTCAAATATACAGTCCCCTTTCCCTTCATGTGTATTTCCATTATTTTTAACCACTTTTTTTTTTTTTCTTTTTCTTTTTTCTTTGGTTGGCATGTCTGCCTCACAGTTCTGAGGTTTTAAATTTCGTGTTCAAAGGGTGAGTTGTTTTACCTTATTTTGGTTTTATTATACAGTTGTTACCATTAGATTCTCTTTACATGTGTATGAAAAAAAATTAATGTTACTTAAAACAGTGCCTGTCGAGTGAGTAACAGTTTTATGAACAGATTAATTCCGTTCACATGATTTCCCGGGGAATATTTTTTTTGAAAATCATGGCACAAATTGGAGATTTGCAACAGACAGTCTTTGCACTCACAATGTCACAATGTTCTTTTCCCTTCTTTTGAAGGTGTTGCATCATGACACATGAAATGAAAATTATAAACATATGCAGTATTTCAGAGAGGCGTGAGTTATGTTGAACTTCCCTTTTCTTTCTGTAAAATCCTATCCTCCGAAAAACACGTTCCCTCCAAGAGTCGCCTCTCAGGATGCTTTTTTTTTTTTTTTTTTTGCGTGAAAGACGAATGAATGCATACTGGTTGTCATCATCTGCATTGTTTCGACAAGGTTCTCTCACTCTTCATCTTCCTATCCTAAATGTAATCTCCTGCTAAAATGACAGTGACGGGACCAGACATGCAGAAAAGTAGCCACAATAAGAGCATGTCAGCGCGACTCGTACATTTTTAATATACCTTCAGAGGAAACACGGTACAGTCAAATCTCACAGTGACAATAACCTTTTCACCATGACGTCACACATATTTTTGGGAAAAGATCAAGGGATCTCTGAATTCACCGCTTGTCAAAAAAAACCTTTACATTAATTTCATTTGACCAGAGTGATTGGAAAAAAAGGGTAAATGGCTTGAATGATTTTAGCCTTCTTTTCTACCACCGTAGTTTGAATATGTGAAGTGTCAGTAAGATTAAAAAATAGACATATAGTTAACATGATCACTGAGGGACTGGACTTGGATTAATGGCACAAAGATGGTCTTTTCACAGTGAAATGAATAGCGTGCTGTAGTGCTGCTGTTAGGGCAGTCTTGCAATCTTCTCTGTACAACAACGTAATTCATCCACTCGATTTATCCTTCTCACTCACAGGTTATGATGGATTAATTTTGAGTATTATTATTATTATTATTTTTTTTTTTTAAGGAAATAGAAAAATGCCTAAACCGTCTGGGATGAATCTGGTGGTACACCCCCAAACACAAGTTTTTGTTAGCGATTTCAGTTTAGGTCAACAGACGCCACGGCAAAGAAATTGAACATCACAGTAGCAGTCACAAATGTGCTCCACGTGTCTGTGTCCTGGGTGCTCAGTACAATATGGCCAAAGCAATAAGCAGATAACAATACCCACGGCAATTTGCGAGTCACCATTCATATATTTACCTATTTGCAAATTTTTCTGAAGAACACAGCTAAAATTATTAGCTCCAAAATGCACAGATTCATGCCTATCCACACAGTTTTGTGCTTTTTCTATAATGCCCTAACGCCATGTCCCTTCTAAGACACCATTTTAGTGGCTGATGGAAATAGATATGTTTTTCACGTGCGAAATTCGGGTCAGTTGGTTTGAAAGCCCACCCAAACCCATTTTAATACAAACACGGGAATGATGACTCTTTATTCAGAATAACCTCAGTGCCGCACGTTATTCAGCTAGTAGTTGAGAACAGCGAACATCAATGTATAGTCGATTGAGGTCGAGGACGATATTATCAATTATAGTGATAGTTTTGGGGAAAATATATCATCTTAAAATGTTTTTATTGTGACAGGCCTAGTGAGTGCTCGTACTGGTATTGGTCTGAAAAAAAGTGCTATGACAATCCCTAGTTTAAACTCTCAATATAGGCAATTATATAAAAAAGAAATTAAGTGGAGTGTCAAGTTACTCGCACATTTTCCCGTGAGTTGGGGACCAAGCCCCAATGCGAATGGTGAGGGTCCATTGTAGTTTACATCAAAAAGTAAACTGTGTTTTGATGTAATTGTGAAGAAATCCATCTCACAGGCACACAAGAGAAAACACAAATCAAAGTTAAGGTTGAGTAAATCAGATGTTTGTTAACACGTTTCAGTTTAACTTGTTTTTTCTTTTGTGTACACTTATATGACAGTTAAAAAGCACAATAAGGGAAGTTTGCTCTCTCACATCGTCACTCTTCGTTCTTAACTTGGCAGTGAAGAATGTTGAAATGTAACTTAAAACATGGCCTGTAAAGTTGACAAAATGATTTATGATGGCTAGTCTAAATCCATTACTTTCAAAGGGAAGATGGCTTCAAAGTACAAACCACATCTAATTAACATTATTTCTGTGATTTCTCTTCCTCACTGATTTCCAAAGTGAATACAAAAGACAAAATGGCAAAATCGTGGTCACATTTTATAGAGAAATGCAAGGCGAACACCCGTTCGTTGTCGCACGGAAGTTTCTCTTCGCTGAGTATGACGCCTCATCGCGGGTCCCGAGAGACAGAGGTGAAGTTAACCTAGCCAAATCAGTGATCTTAACGTTAGTCTACTTTACTAACACAACGTTAGCGCAGTGGGCTGCAAGAGTGTCTCTTTTAATTATGAGTACTGTCAAATTTGTGGCTTTTTATTTCTTTTTTTACCATGACAAGGACAGTATAACCCAACCATAACGGTACATACACTGTGCTTTTTGCTTATTGGAGTCACTGTGTGACAATCTGATGATCTGTAAGTGGCAAAACCTTGAGTCGAGTAGGTGAAAAACGTGGCAAATGTGGCCAGAGAGGAATAAGAGTAAAATGGATCATCATCATGTACCCAGACAGAGGCGGGTTTTGGTGAAGGGAAATGAAGGAAATATAATTCTCTCTCGAGGTTTCTTTATTTTAGTTTGAACAAATTGAACACTTCCAAAATTTGTAGTAGTACAAAGAATCTTTGTCTTGTTTCTTGTCAGCTGGTCTAAGCTCATTAATGTACAGCCATGAACCCAATGTATTAATATGTCACAAAATACCAAAATGTTTCAGTGCAGATGCACAAAGGCTGTTAAGTGGGAAGTTCTCACTGGGAGCTCTTATGAAAAGTGCATATAATACTGTATGTGAAACGGCATTATGAACCAAAAAAAAAAAAAAGTTTTAAACGAACATAATCTCTAAAACGGTTCAGATTGTTTGAGACTTCACTGTTGTCTCAGGATGCCAAACAGAAAAGGGGAAATTCAAAGCTTAAAGTACTTTATTTGCGCATGTATAACTTTCTCTTTTTATTTAGTTGCTCTTATTGTGAAATGCAGCCCTAATTTGATTTAGTAAATGAGAGAACATTACACAGTTGCACTCATAAGTTTGATTACCAGGGCAGAATTTGTAAGATGTGTACAATTCTTTATTATGCTTTAATTTCATTATATCAGTGGAATAAAAAAAAAACATAGACGATGCTATTGATTATCTTGAATGTTTTTGTGAAAATATATTGTTTAAAATTTAAACAAATAACAATTTGCTATCATGGCAAGTGATAACGATTAAGAGCAATGGATAACACAATATTGTACAAACAGTATAAAAGATTAAAGATTACAGAGTAACAACTGTAATAAAAATCTGCAATATAGCGGAACTGTGAAGCAAAAACCGCGATGTAGTGGAGGATGACTATCTGTATTTCATGATGATAAATTACAGGGACTCATTGCTCCAGGCCTGGGACTCATTGTTTCCATAACATGCGCATCCCGGGACTCACATAGTCCATCCATCTATTTTCCAAGCCGCTTATCCTTACAAGGGTCGCGGGCGTGCTGGAGCCTATCCCAGCTATCTTCGTGCAGGAGGCAGGGTACACCCTGAACTTGTTGGCAGCCAATCACAGGGCACATATAAACAAACAACAATTCGCACTCACATTCACACCTAGGGGCAATTTAGAGATTTCAATTAACCTACCATGCATGTTTTTGGGATGTGGGAGGAAACCGCAGTGCCCGGAGAAAACCCACGCAGGCATACAAACTCCACACAGGCAGGGAGTTGATTGAACCCCGGTCCTCAGAAATGTGAGGCAGACACTCTAACCAGTCTTCCACCGTGCCACTCACATGGTCTCAAGTGTAAAATGATCTATGATTGTATTTATTTAGTTATTTTTTAAATGAGTAGCAGTCAAAGTTTTCACATATTGCAGGAAACGTGTTGCTTTGATTTCACGAAAGGATAACTGGTGTCTTTTCCACGGGACATGCAACTCAATCTATAAATACTATAATTTTAATGTCACTTAACCACATGAAACCCTTTGAAATCATGACACCACTCTTCCCCCATCTAGTGGAATTTTTTTAGGCTAATTTACAGCCTGAGCTTATCAGTAAAGAGCAGATAACAGTAAACTGTCAAAGCACTTTCACTGAAATACTTGATGTGCATGCAGAATGCGTTAGGTGACGAAAATATGAGGCAATGCTATGTAATAATTATGATTCGGTGAACATAAACATGAGAGATGAAGGGAAACAAAACAATCCAGCCATATAGCTTGTCCTCATTAGTGTTGCAGGTGGAGCCAATCCTAGCTGACTTTGGGCAAGAGGAAGGGACACCCTGGACTGGTCGCCAGTCAACTGCAGAGCACATACAGACAAGCAAGCATTCAAACTCACATTCACACCTACGGACAATTAAATCTTAGATTAACCTAATATGCATGTTTTGGGGTTGCAAGAGAAAACTGAAGTACCTGGAGAACACTCATTTGATATTCGAACGCAGTTCTCCTGACTGAGACAAATGTGTTACCACTTTACAGAGTTCAAATATTTTTGCAGCAATAACTTACAGAAACTATTTTCATTCCTCTCCAATTGTTTATATGGGATGGTGGGACCATAAAAGTGTCGGAGAGGAGCACAATGAAAATTTGAAAAAAAAAAAGGGTGATTCTATAGAGTATCTCGCAAGCAAAATGCTACAGACAAGGAAGCTTCTAAATAAGTCCCTAATGGAATTGATGGATTCTGCTGGCAATAATAAAAACATATAATAACGTCCACTAAAGCCACAAATATCAATTAATGTCATTTGTCGATCACCTGATTGATGGATTCTCAGACTATGTAAGCGTGCCAGTCCAGTCTATGGCACAACACAGACCGTCAAGGTCTTGTTACAGATGATGACCACTGGATAGCAGAAAAGCTCAACAACACCATCGTCACTTGCCGGTTATTGTGCATTGCGACTGTGAAACCCCACAAAAAGCAACGAGGAAACGATCACAAAATGGCCTTGTGGAGTGGACTCCCACCACCTGGCAGCATCACAGATAACAACTTTGCCAACTGTGACAATGGAGGCATTCAGAAGCACAAAACCCACATTTGCAAATCTGAAATCCTCCTCTTGCTGGATTCATTACCCAAAACCTGAAAAGGCAGCCTTTTTTTTTTTTTTTTTTTTTTTTTTTGCCACTGAGAGTGCCTGAACTAGCTTTATCCAAGCAATCAATTATTAACACACACTATTCTATGCATTTGTTCTTGTGAAACACACATGGTAACAAAAAGGCATTTCCAACAAGAAATGCACATTTAAAACAGGACAGCCTGGTTATTTTTGGTATTGGTCCAGTCAGGTGCATCATAATTTTAGCGTAGTAACATAAAATGGCACTCACACACTTCTACACAATGTCACTTTAATACAGTGAAAATGAACAATATTGATAAATTAATATTGAAGCTGATAAAACACACATCCTTACTCCATACAGTATATACACACAGGCCTATCATGTGTGTCACTGAGGTGATGAATAAAACACGCACTGCTTAATGTCATGCGTTGAATCCATTGTTCTATTAAAAACACCAAAATCAATAGTGCACCTAAAACATAGGACAGTAATCCCTCGTTTCTCGGAGGGGTTAAATTCTGGACCACCCCCACAATAGGTGACGTAAAGGTGGACTAAAGTGTGTGTGTGTGTGACTTTGGCTTAATTACACTTCATGAAATCAGTTATTCCTTTACATTCAGTTTTTTTGTGATAATAAGTATATCTTCCAATACAGCTGTTATTTTTATTTTTTGAAAAGCATGTAACACAAAATATTGTGTTGGGGGATGGAGCCGTTTAATGGCATTTCCATTCATTTCAATGGGGAGAGTTGATTTGAGAAAAGAGTCACGAGTATGGTATCAGAACGCACCAAGGTACAGTGGAGCCCGGCATAATCGCGTTTGGCAATAACCAATAAACGCTTTTGGGGAGTCTTTGTGGGGGGGGGGGGGGGGGGACCTATCCCCCGTTATATGCAGAAACATCCACTTATTCGCTTTTTTTTTTTTAACACTATCCCTGCTTATTTGTGTTTTCTTCCGATTTTCTTTTTTATCGGCAATTATTTGGGAGCGTCAATTATTCTTGTATTTTCACGATATGCGATCGGGCTCGGTCCCTGTCCGCGGCCTCCACTGTACTTTTAAGCTGCATCTATGCAGGATGGTTTGCTGGAAGTCAAGCTAATATTGCAATTCTGCTCATTATGAGTGCTTCAGGTTTAAATAAGCAACTTAAAGTGTATTGTAATGAAGACTGTGCCTTATAAATGATTCTTTTTCGATCCTTATAATAGATCATTTGACTAATTAGGTTGCATCGAAAGTTCCGTTGCTTTGAGGTTTTCAGAGGTCAAAAGTTGAACGTCGTCTCGATGAGCTGCGGTAGCTGCAGTGCGCGGCAGGGGGCGCCAAAGAGTCAGTCAAGCGCGTCCACGGAGCCTCTCGCTCACTCCAGCACTGGGGTGGCTCTGGCTGCACCTGTCGTACTGTCGTCGAGGAGGAGGGACCAAGGAGCTTCTCGAAGGCGGGACGGGGCACTGTACACGGGGCTGCGGTGCTTGTCGTCGCCGGCATATTGGCGTTAGGTGGCGGGGAGGGAGCTGCGTGCCATGTCCACCGTGACGCGGGGGCTCGATGGGAACGTGAGAAGAGGCTTTCTTTGGCACTTCTACACGCGTGGCTCCTGTTGTGGCCTCTGCTGGAGTTACCTGAACAAGCGAGTCGGGGGTGTGTGAGCGTGCGCGGTGACAAGTTTGAAGAGGCTTCCGCATGCTGGATGTGGCGCCATGGAGATGCACGCAAGACTGCGAGCCTTGATGTTGTTCTGGTGGCTTGTTCAAGGTAAGATGAAAAGCCTTCTCGTTTATTTGGCATGTAAACTGTGGCTGAACCCAAGGTCAAATGATTGTAATTAAAATCGTCCTTTGAATGGCCCCTCGGCGCTCAATTCATTTTTTCAAGTCGCAATTACAACTTTGCATTACATTTAATGTAAAAAATACAGTTAAAGTACAATTACAAATGTGCATAAAATATACATTAGAATATAACAATTCATTTTAGAAAAACAACAAAGTTCAAGGATATATACAATTTAGAATTTGACACATTTCCACAAATGTAAATCAAATATAATTAAAATACACCAAATTTGCAGTTTGAGTTAGTCAAATTTACATGACTACTAATAAAACGATTTACCATTTAATGTACATTCACGGAAAAGTAAGTATAATATGTACTTACAATTTAATGGGCCTAATTTAGATTTGTAATTGATAGCAAGTGAGGTGCACACACAGCAGAATCACTATTAAAAGTATAATACACACAATACAAATTTACAATTTTAATTTTACAAATATAAATAAAATTGAGTAACAAAATAAAATTAATTCATCACAATATATAATTTTACAACCTTTACATGAATCTAAATAAGAATTACGATGAATTTGCCACTATTTCTTGTTCAGGGGCTTTGAAATGATCTGGCATTACTAGATTCTAGAGCAGGTTTTCTCTCTCTCTCTTTTTTTTTTTTTTTTAATCCCCCTGACCATTGTGACCAGTTTGGGAAACCTGTATCTAATGGATTGCGGTAAAAAAATTTGTATGCACATGCATTTGTGGTTAAAGGTAGACATACGAGTAGATACCTCTTTGGCAGACGCATCTACTTTCTCTTGAAGCTTGAAGTTACTTCCATGCTTTGGAAAGTCAAATACAGGAACAAGCGTGCTGACGAGTCATGAAAATACTTTTTTATATTGCTTTGAATTCCACTGTGGTTGTGCCGAGTGTGTTTTAAACTTGGCGGGGGGTGTGGGGTCCTGCTTTTAAGCACACAGCAGAGAAGTACTTCTTCATCTTAAGAGGGCATAATGTTGTCTCGGCACGCTTGAACGCTCCAAAAATGAATTTCAACGACGTCGAATGATGTTGCTTTATCGTCCCCGGTGAGATAGAGAATGACATAAAAGCAGAGATTTACCTGGAACAAAAAAGCAGACATGCTCACATGGTGACTTATTTATTACAGAGACAGACAATGCATGCACTGATATCTGATGAGGTCCTACCTTTGTGTTAGTAGTGGCTGCTTTAAAAGTTGTATTTAGTAGACCAAAGTGATATTGTCTCACCAAGCGAATGCAAACGTTTGCACAAATTAAATATGATTAATTTCCCCCCCTTTCTCCAAAGCGGCTCATACTGTGTATAATTCAGGCGCTTCTCGGAGAAGCCCCAAAGGCTCCTCAAACTTGTGTGAGTCAAGTAAGCACTGCATCATTCTGCTGAAAATTTGGATTTAGTCAAGCACTATTGGTGGATGTGTACTATACATCTACATGGCCTCAACACACGCCACCTTCATTTGACCTACCGATAATATCTATAATCTGTGAAAATAACAAGAGCAGGCTGCAAGCTGATGATATGCTTCTTTCACACCTCCATATGAGTTTTCTTTTTAGAACACTCACCACCCACATCATTAGGTACACCTGCAGTACAATAAACTGTATCAAGAAATTTCTCCCAAAGTAATTCAAGCTCTGTGATATCACAGAGATGTACAGTGTAACCTCCAGTGGAACAGAATATTCTTACTTCATAATGTGAAGTGAATTAACTCATTCCAAAACTTTATTAACTGTACAGGCAATGTTGTCTGTATTTGTCATGAATGGAACAGAGGACAGGACCCAAAATGCACGACTCCAATACAGATGGACAGTTTCAATAAAGAGAGGTTTATAATATACGAGCAGAGGTCGGTACACAGGCAGGCAATCCGAAAAGGCAACAGTATCCAAAAAACAGTGAGGCAAAGAGGCAAGGTCAAAAATCAGAACAGGGTATAGTCTTACTATGAGTCGGTGACGTGGAAACAAGGAATGCTGGAACGTGACAACAAGGTACAACGAACTGGCGACTAGAAATAATGAGACACGAGGTTAAATGCATGGGGTAATTAGGAGGTGGGGAAGATGCTCTCAGGAGCAGGTATGTACGAGACAGGGGGAAAACAACAACCAGAACACACACCCATGACCGTATTAGTGATGCAACAAAGTTTCGGCTAAAAATAGCCCAAAAGTGCATCTTCAGTTTCGGACCGAAATACTTTTATCACCAAAGTAAAACAACCGAAAGAAGATGTGATGATGTAAGCAAAAGCCGCAGCCAAAGCGTGGTCGTGTACACTATATTGTAAAAAACAAAACAAAACAAAACAAAAAATGGCGCGTCCACATTGAACAGTGACCCAACCTCGCTGCTTCGGGTACTACGGGGGAATGCTTGTTGAACGCTATTTGGCATTAAATACAGAAATACCATGCAAGAGAAGACATATGGCTGCAAATGCGTCCAACATAACAAGGTCGATGCAATAAATACATTAAAATAACAAACATTGAAGCCATAATTTATTAACAATTACGACTGTAGGGTAATGATTATGTTGCACATTTGAACAGGATACAGATTTATTTTTATCCTATTACATAATTTAGAGGTGGGTAGTAACGCACTACATTTACTCCGTTACATTTACTCAAGTAACATTTTGGATAAATTGTACTTGTCAGAGTAGTTTTAATGAAGCATACTCTTTACTTTTACTCGAGTATTTGTTAAGAGGAACACAAAACACTTTTATTCTGTTACAATAATTTACATGCCTTTCGCGACTTTCATTTATCAGTAATTGCGTGCATGATCTATTTGTAGACATTTGTTTTCGACTTCCGCATCGGGCACCGTTGATCCAATCCACCGTGATTACCACAGTGATGTTTGACTCAAGTTCACCAATCAAACGACACAAGAAAGTCACATGTCTGAACACAAAGTCCTCTATTGGGCTTCGCTGGCCAATCAAAGTAACTCGTGACAGCCTCGCACGACTCATGTTTACATTACAGACTATGCAAAACAACAGCTTTAACTTGCAGCGTAGTTTTGTTACTGCCCAAACTTGTATGTTTCAGCCCTCTTCTAACTTTAGAAACCACGTTGTGGTATGTTGCAGATGTTTTTGTTGTTGTTGTTTTGGCTGTGCATAAAGCAACATTAGCTCTTTCTTCTTCAACATTAGCTCTTTCTCTCTCTCTCTCTCTCTCTCTCTCTCTCACACACACACACACACACACACACACACACACACACACACACACACAGTGAAAGAGTCCTAGGGGTGTGTGCCTGCGGATACATGCAAGTGAATTGATACCGTTTTACATGCACAAAGACTGACAGAAGTGTCCTGTAATTGCTGTGGAGGCAGCAAGTTACACATCAGGTCCAAGTCAATCACATTCAAGTTTATTTCAGTTGTTTATTTTCACCGCCCCTCTTAAAAAGATACAAAAAAATAATAATCAGTTGAGTTGTACAAATTGTAGGTCACATTAATGGTGACAAATGTTTTTAAATGATTTCTTCTTTTACAAGACAAAAACGTGGTATTTGAACAGGGTGTGTATACCTTTTATATCCACTGCAGCCTTGTTCCTGTTTTTGTAATCTGCCTGGTGAGCCTACAGTATTGTGCTGTTTAACAAGTAGAAACAATACAGTGTAAGATGATTTTTTTTTTAGCTGATTTAGCCTTAATTTGTTATTTTACAAATATTTTATATCATAAAATTGTATTTATTATGTTTTAGATTAAGTAATATTGTTCAGTAATATCTGAATTTGCACATTATTTTATTTAGTTGTTTTTATTTTATTTGATGTTCATGCTCTGATTTAAAAAAAAAAAAAAATCAGGTGTTACTCAGTACTCGAGTATTTTTTTCACTGAGTACTTTATTACTCTCACTCAAGTAATTCATCCATCCATTTTCTGAGCCGCTTCTCCTCACTCCCAGCTATCATCGGGCAGGAGGCGGGGTACACCCTGAACTGGTTGCCAGCCAATCGCAGGGCACATACAAACAAACAACCATTCGCACTCACATTCAATGTAGAGTCCCCAATTCATGCATGTTTTTGGGATGTGGGAGGAAACTGGAGTGCCCGGAGAAAACCCACACAGGCACGGGGAGAACATGCAAACTCCACACAGGCGGGACCGGGGATTGAACCCCGCTCCTCAGAACTGTGAGGCTGACGCTCCAACCAGTCGTGCACCGTGCCGCCCACTCAAGTAATTATTTGGAGGATTACTTTTTACTTTTACTTGATTCATATTCTAAGGTAACAATACTCTTGCTTGAGTACAATATTTGGCTACTCTACCCGCCACTGTACATACGTTAATATACTGCAATAACTGTCCCAGTTACCATGCAACAGTGTTCTTGACATAATATTAAAAATATGGAAATTGAGACAAATTGTTCTGGAAGTGAATTTCTGTAGGTTAGAAGCTCTGCAGTCATAGTCATAAATGCAGTTTTAGTAATAATTGGCATAGCAATTTCTTTTGGTGTTTCGGCTTTTGGCCTAAGGTGCCCTATTTACAGTTTTCAGTTTTGGCCAATAATTTTCATTTTGGTGCATCACTCGTCTCAATATTTTCATACTTAAAATACAAGCTAAGTACTGTACAATAAAATTCAAATAAAGCAAAACTGCTCACCATTTAAACATGCTTGACAGACAGGTAATGGAGAAGGGACATAACGGAAGGATAAAATTAACAATTTGTTGGTAAGCCAAGCTGGACATTTTCATGCTAGTCATCAGCCATTATGTTCGCGTTGCTATGCCATTTACTTTGGTATCTGGTAAACGTACTTTGGTATTTAATAAAATACAGTGATGCCCTCAGATAGAAGTTTAATACTATACGTGACCACGCTCGTAACTAAAAATACTCGTATCTTGAATCATCTTTCCTTATTAAAATGAATGGGAATATTAATAGGAACAGATTTCTTTTTCACACTCCAGAAAGCCGATCCTACTTGACACTTACTTTACGAATGAAAAATACTGACATCTGTAGCTAATTAGCTAATCAAATAAATCTTTTGATACTCTGGCGCCGTCATGGTCCCGCTGATGCACTTGAACCAGGCAGGGTGTGGACATTTTTTAGGTGTTTTATAACCATTAACACCTTTGATTATGTTTGAGGATATGCCAGCTATGTCACATGACTGAAAGCTCAAATTTGCCCGAGGACAGTGACAAGGTGACTCTAGCCTGCAGTCTGAATGTACTGTAGTATTAGCACAGTTTTCGCGCAGTTTTAGCGGGCGCTGCTATCAAGATGTTGCCTGTCTCCTGAGCTGAGCCACTCAGCTGAGCCGTGGACCTCGTGTTTGCCCGTCCGGCGGAACCGCAACAGATCATCGCTGAGCTCTGTGGGTCATCTCATCTCATCATGTAGGGCTTCATTAGCTAAAGTAGAAATTAGGGCAGTGTCAGAACAAAGTCCCATCAGGAGGCTGTATGAGATCACTGTTTCCATTTGGACACCAGCTCGTCATGTAGAAATTAACCCGATGTGAAGGTTAAAGGACTTCAAGTTTTTTAAATCAGTTCCTAGGTGTCTCAACATGTCCATGACATGCTTTATTCAAACTGTGGCAAGGATCAGGAATTACATCATACCTGACAAGCTCGTAGAGACAGAACAAGCATATTGTAGTTTCAGTCACGGAGGGGCCGCTTTATTGCCAAGCTGCGAAATAACACTTGCCACTTAGTGTAGCGCAGTGGTTTTCAAGCTTTTTACCAACTAAAATATACTTCGCTCTTCAAGTGCAGCCATCATGACCGATAAAGTAGTGTAGAAGGTAGCCTGTCATCCAAAACGAGGAAGAGGTTTTATTCCTAAAATATATTTATATTTTAATTCACTTTATGCAGTTTGAACATTAACACAACGCTTAAATATAAGAAATTGAAAGAAAAACTGCACTTATAATGATTCATTTAAAATGTGTTGCACATAAGGTGAATAGAATGGAAACTAAGTTAGTAAATATTTCTGAAGGATTCAGTGCAAATGTATTGAATTTAAAGTGAAATACAACTGAACTCAAGTGTCTCTTAATGAAGTTGTCAGGAGAAGAGTCGAAAGAGTGAAAACACAAGACAAATCCATAGTATTATAACAAAAGAAGTTCTTACAGATGAAAATCAAGATAAACCTTCACATACAAAAGAGATTTAAAAATCACAAAATAAAAGCAAGATGGTGAAATATTTAGATTTATAGAATAAGCAGCTGTAAACAATAAAGTTTTCAGTCCAGTTAAAATGTACAGACAGTTTGAGCAGATCTCAGGCGTTCAGAAAGTTTAGGGGTCTGGAAGACTCGTTGAGAACTTTAAGTTAAATTCTCAGCTTTGTAGACCAATAGTAAGATTTAAAAAATGTATTCTTTGACTCACAGGAAGCCAGTGTAAAGATTTTAGGACTGTTGTGATGTGGTACCAGTAAGAACTCTGTCGGATTGATTTTTTTCATTCAGAGCACTAAAAACCCTGTTACAACAGTCCAATCTACTCACAAGTAACGTATGAATCTCGTCAAAATAATGATGCATATAGGCTATGTTCATACAGCAGGACATGATGCCCAATTCCGATTTTTGTTAAATCCCATGTTTTTTACGTAGTCGTTCACATTATAAAAACAAGCGTGACTTCTAATGTGGGCGGAATGCGTCCGTGACGTCACACGCATGCGCACAAAACATTACGTCACATTGATCATGCGCACAAAGCACGAGGCGACGTGTTGACGTAAGAAAATATAGCCCGTCGCTTAGGTCTCGCCATGATGCATTTGTGGCAAGTTTAAGGATTTTGTGCAACCGCAGCCAACATTTTCTTATATTGGTCAGTTTGAAGTAACTTATTTTTGCCACTGACTGTTTTCTAGTCCGTCGTCCTCCGTTGTTTTTGAGGCGTGTCTGTTTTGTCAAACAATTCTGATGTTTGTCGCCTTTTGATGACCTATAGGTCGGATGAGCGCAACGTGAGCGTCCAGAATGCACGTGCATCACATACATATATGACTTATATTCACAGATGAAAGAGGCCTGGGCTGGATATGAAAAAAATCGCAATTGTACTTTTCCCATTGACATGAAAAAAAATCTGATACGTGTCACATTGTGCAAAAAAATCAGAATTGAGCTGCAGTGTGAGCATAGCCATAGACTTTGTCAGCATAAATTGCCTTTAGCAGTATAACGTTTTGATGATCTGATGTTATTGTGCTGTAGACTAGAAAATAATTCTTACCTTTCTCACCAATGAAAATTATATCAAGTGCAAGCCGGTAGTGTGCTTCGTCACTTTGCTGTGATTGCTAACATGTTGATGTCAATCCAAAAAATCTCTACTGTGCCAAATGTTTTGGAGGGGAGTAATTTGCCAAGCTACTCAGCTGTATATAGTTAAGGGTTGGTGCTTCTTTATGGTCACCATGTTGGAAATGTTGAGGAAATGGTGACTGATACACTGAAGCCTTCCTAAAATAGGTCTAACGATGTCACTGGGCATATGCGTATATATGTCTATAGTGTAGAGCGACTTCGCAAGGACACACACACACACGCACACATGCAGACATGCACGCACACACACAGACCCCTGCAGAGGTTAGAGATGCTGATTAGAGGTAGGAAATGCAAATACTCTCTCATGCAAAATTAGGCCAGATGAGCTGGTAACCTCACAAGTCTTTGAATTTAGAATTCAACCAGTTCAAGCTATCATCGTGCGACAACAAGTCAACAACAGGTCAACAAATTTTGCGAGACTTCAACTCAGTGAGCAGCTTAAGGATTCGTGTTTGTTAGTGTTTGCTTTTTATTGTCTTTTTTTGTGACACCACCACAGAAGGATTTCAATGATGTTAGATATAAGAAATGGCCAACATTTTGACTACTCATTAGCCTTAATTTCATCATGTTCCGGGCTGCTGTGCAAATGGTAAAAATTAAAACATTTTAGTTCCAGGAAGTACAAGTAACCAAGAACCAAAAATTCCTGCAATGAAATTCCTGCAATGAAATGGGTATCAGTTCCATATAGGGATGGGTACCTTTCACATTTGAATTTACCTGGCAATCAATACCAGTAGTCAATGGTACCAATTTTCAATATTTTTGTGTGTTTGTGGTAATAGATGGTAATTTGTTCAATAATAAAATGTCAAAATATTTCAATTCAACATTTAGATTTCAATATATACACTTTGACAAATATAATAAAGCTTACGCGATCTAACACTGTACGACCCCGAAACAGTAGTTAAATAGCCTTTAGCGTTTTGCTGCTTACTTCCTCACCACTCCGAGCCTTCGTTGGTTGTTGTGAGTGACGTCATTACGCTCTTTTACGGAAAAGATGGGTTCAAGTGCGCCACGGAAATTGGCCAAGCCTTCCACTCATGCCCCTCACACAGTCACAACGGGCACTTAGCAAAGCAAAGCAAATTTATTTATATAGTGCATTTCATACACAAGGTAACTCAATATGCTTTACAAGATTAAAAGCATTTAAAAACAAACAATTAAAAGCGTACAGTGCAAGAAATATCATTTAAACGTGGAAATGGTCTAACAAGCGTGAGAAAAAAGAAGAGTTTTTAACCTGGACTTAAAAACATTCACACTTGGGGCTGACGTCACTTCTGTTGGTAACTTATTCCATTTGTGTGCAGCATAATAGCTAAATGCTGCTTCACCACGTTTGCTTTGGACTCTGTGCTCCACTATTTGACCTGAGTCTGTAGATCTCAGAGCCCTGCTGCGTTTATATTCAATTAGCATTTCTTTCATGTATTCAGGACCTAAACTATTTCGTGATCTATAGGCCCAGTATAGTTACCGATAGTATAGGTACCGAAACATGGTACCGATTATGAGCATTGAATCGGTGCTTGGTAAAGCCGACCTAATTTGGTTGGTACCAAAAAAAAAAAAAAGTACAGATTTCGGTACCCATCCCTAGTTCCATACAAAAATTATTTTACCAAGCAGATACTCAAATAAATAAATATCATGTAGCTAAAATTAAAACGGCTAGTGTGAAAACGACAATGTTTTCTTCAGTTGGTGATTAGAATTCCAGTAGATTCTATCATCACCTCTGGTCAAAAATTGTTGTTAGTCAACTCCCTGAATTATAATAGCAGCCTGTCAGAGCAGGCGTTAATGTGAGCTTGAGTAGATTGCATGCTTCTAGCTAACATGCGTTAACCTTACAACAACACAAAACCAAGTGAGCCGGCAACATTAACCTATTACAATAAATGTTATTTATATACACTTTCACAATCATCTTTATTTATATGTGGCCACCGTGTTGCTGAAATGCTGTGTATTACTCTCCACTGCTCTTTACAAATGTAAATATGTGATGCATAGAAGATTTCTAACTTCAGTTAATTTGCAGTCTTAGTCCCTGTATGGTCAGGCTTTAGCTCGCATGCTAGCTTGTGACTAGCGCCTCTCGTCACGGTGTGCAAAGACCCGCGATGACCCAGTGGGATATATTCTAGCTCGGGAACGCTTTTAAGTGGATATATTTTCAAGGCTGAAACAAGATAGGCATAAGAAAGATGCGAGATGAAATAGCATTCTTTTTTCAGCAGGGCGTGGTTTCACGCATTTAACGGCCCACACGCCCGCAACATTTGAGAGCAGAGGTAAGGGCTTGATTTTCTGGATTTTGAAGCCTTAGTTTATATATTTGGCAATTTTAAAAAAATCATTCATATTTGTCAGGCTTGTTAACAACACTCCCCTCTGTGGTGTGTCAAATTTAGAAGACATTTATTTTCACTTGACATGGACTTTTAATGGTTTACTGCTGAGCCCATATGAACTAATTTGCTAATCAAAGCACCAGCACCAACCAATGTAAAGTCTCTCAGATGAATTAAAGCGTGTAGTCATATCACACGTTGTAAATGAGCTCCCCGTATAAGGATTTAAAATTTACATTGTTTTGCGTGTTTTGAAAAGAGAAAAACCCATCCATCCTTCATCCATTCTCTGTACCACTTAACCCAAGTAGGGTCACAACTTCCAGCAATATCTGCTGTAATCTGATTCTTTTTTTGTTTGTTTGTTATGTCCCCACACACATCAGTGACAGCAACAATTGTGGAAGGAGACAGACCGGTGTTTGTTGGAGATCATGAGACTTTAAGAAGGTCGTCAAAACAAGCACTGTGATGGATATTAGCAATGATGCGGCGCAGCTTGTCTCTTAAATGGCACATTTTTGAATAAGTCTTAGCCACAGTTTGCTGGCTCGCTTCTGCTCTACAATTACAAACGTAATACGATTACATTTTGGCCGTAAACATCGGATTCGATGCCCATTAGGTTGTGCATGCCTGCCCACCCCCACCCTTCCAACGTCCCTCCTCACCACCACCACTGCCACCGCCGACTCGGAGGCGAATGTGACTCAAACCGCCGCCATCATTATATTCACACACCAATCAGCATTTTGCGATCGCGAATCGCTCGCTTTGATATTCGCTACAGTACACCGCATTAGCCATTTTGCCATCCACAACCCACACGTTATCTAACTGGCCTACAATGCTAATCAGCCAAGAGAATCTTTCGCGAGCGTGGGACCACCAAAGCAAAAATACGCAGGAAGAAAATGAAGGGGAAGAATCACGTGCACGCATCACCACTGTCGCGTTTCCCTTACATTTCCTTGCCTTGGAGAACTTAAATGTGACATTAAATGTCTTTGTTCATTCAATTTCACAAGTTATATACCAAAAAGTACCCATGATAATATTTTCGTCTGTTGCATTTTTGATTGTTTGATTGGAATGATCAGCCTTGTGGTGGACCAGTCGCTGTCGTCAGCTACTTTATCAATCAACCAATCAGAAGATCCATGCATCCATTTTCTATTGTGCTTGTTGGCCCATTAGGGTCTTGAGTGAACTGGCGCTTATGCCAACTGTTATATTGTGGAGGGAGCTATAATGGACGCAATTTGCAATTTCCTTTGTGCATGAATTTAACATGTAATGACCAAAAAAGCTGCCAAAAACTTTAAGACTACAGTGAACACCCTAAAAGTTGCCAAGTAAAAATAGAAATACTGTAAACTTTTCAACAGTTGTTCAGTAAAAACACAGCTACCATTAAAAACAGCTGCGCTATTAAAAATGAAACTACTGGAAAAGACCCAAATGTTGTGCAAGTCAAAATAAAACTCCCATAAAAACCTCAACAGTCAAAATAAGACTACTGTAAATACCCTAAAAGTTGCATAGGTTACAATAAAACTACTGTGAACACCCTGAAAGAACAAATAAAAATACCATAAACTTTCCAACAGATACTAAGGTAAAACAAATATATCTCCTGTAAAAACCCCAACAGTGACAGGTAAAAATAAGACTACAGTGAACACCCCAAGAGTTGTATAAGTTAAAATACTTGAAACTTGAACTTTAAAACTACTTGAAAATATAACTACATTACTGTAAAAACACCAGCAGTTGCCGAAGTAAAAAAAACAAAAACAAAAAAAAAAGAACCCCCTCAAAAATAAAAGTAAATACCCCATTCTGTTTCGAAGTGTTGACTTAATAACAGTGTAAGGAGCTTAGGCAATATGAGAAATTCTGTCTTTACGAAGATAATAATGCTGAATTTGATAGTGAAATATTAATGTTATAAAACGTTTATTATTGTGGTTGTCGTTTGCTACGCTGTACAACTGCCCTTTATCACACTGGGGGCTAGTTCTAATTTATTTGGTTATCTTATTGAGTGGCCGTCTTGTGTGTATGGTGGCAGAATGCTTTAAGCTGGTTGTCATGCAGTCGGGTGAGTCGTGATCGTTGCTTTGATGCCGGTGTAACGCCTTCATCTGTGCACAAACGCACACCACTTGTTGAAATTCAGCATCTTTGCTTAACTTTCTAATTGTTTATGGAACTATTATGTAGGGGAAATGAGCTCAGACGATGATGGTGATGATAATAATTTGGTTTCCTAAAGGGACTTATTGTTGACATCCAACACTGACATGCAGCTCATTCAGTTCAGAGTTCATACAAAAAAATAAATTCATAGTATAGGGAGTCCTTGGTT
This sequence comes from Phycodurus eques, assembly GCF_024500275.1. Taxonomy (NCBI): domain Eukaryota; kingdom Metazoa; phylum Chordata; class Actinopteri; order Syngnathiformes; family Syngnathidae; genus Phycodurus; species Phycodurus eques. The sequence continues at coordinate 15,528,855 of NC_084531.1, forward strand.
TACGGGTTCTGCTTCTATGGCATCGATGTAACCCGAAAACACTTTGAGGCCATAAATATTAAACAATACAATGAAAAACAGTAGGTACGGCAGTAACTGACCGTGCCTTCTTGTGCCACATGACCACATATTCTGAGTGTATTCTGTATTGGAGGTGTACCTAATGTTGTGGCTCGTCGTTGTTTGTCATTTCCAGTTTCACTTTTGGTCTCTTGTGTTAAGTGAAATTGTTGGACAGCTTTACAACCTGTATGTAACTCCTGCTGGGAGTTGGATGTATTTTATTCAAAGAATTCTCCATGTTTTTCTATTTTCGGAACACTCTTTCTGTCTGACACGCACACTCACACACACATACACACACACACACGCACAAACAGTGACAATTATTGGCTATCAGTAGTAAAGCTACCGACCACTTCCTCCGTGACAGTCAGCGTCTCGTCTCTTGTACTCCCACTTGCTTGATGACATATAAAGTCTTTTTATGTGTGTGTGTGTGTGTTAGATGAATCAGTTGTGAGCTTGCTCACAAGTCGTGGTTAAAAACAACAACAACAAAAACCCACATCTTTGTGTGACTAATGATGCAGCCGCCGCTGGTCGCTGCGCTCGGACCACCGGGGGTGATGAGACGTGCTCAACGTCTCTTTTCCTTCTCGTCTCTATCTCGGGGCAAGGAGGACAGGACCTGAGAGGCATGTGTGGAGCCGCTGGAGGTGTCCCTGCTGATTGTGGCCTATAAATGATGGATCTCAACAGAGTGCGTCATCATCATCATCACCTGCCGGCTGGCACCCGTCTGGGTCCCCCACTCTGGCTACTGGTGGGGGCGGTGAGGCCCCGTTGTCCCTCCTCGGGCCTGCTTCTCTCCGTTCCTTGTGTCCCGCTGCAGTGGCCTCTTCCTCTTCCCGTGGGGGAGCCGGGCGGTTCCCTGCGGACTCTGAGGCTTGCTGTGGGGTTCTTTTCCCTGCCTGGTTTTGTGTGTGTGGGGGGGGGTGTAGCCCTCTTCGTCGGTGGTTGTCCGGCCTAATGGACACGACCTGCGGGCCTGGGCTGGATAACTGCTTGGTGTTGGGGCTGACCTCTCATGGCCCGGGGCTGCTCCTTGGGTCCCCCCCCTCCCTTATCGTTCCCTTGTCGGGTGTCCCTATCTGCCTTCCTTTCCAACAAACAAGGGACACTCTCCCGCCCTGTCTCGCCTGGGAGTGTTGGGGGGGTGGGGGGGGGTGTTCGGGTGTGTGAGGCGGTGACTGATCAAGTCTGATTCTCAATAAACCTCAATTATAAAACCACATCGGAAGCTTAAAAACTCCACTGTGACACAGTCAAAGTGTTTCAGCATAAAAGGGATACCGATTTTCCATTCTGCTTGACCTAACAGCCGAACAGGATCAAAAAAAATAAAAATCATCACCTCCCGGGTGTGGGTGAGGGTAGTGATGATTTGAACCAGGTTGATATTTTTTTAACATGACTCATGTGGCTACATCGCTGACATTTAAGACCTTTCTTGCTATGTCGGATTTACCATTTACAATGCTGATCGCAGTTCATATCGACATCTGAATTAATAGAAAATTATCTATTCCTAGTTTAAGCATGAAGCATCGTTAGAGGTTTAGAGGTGCTGGGATTGATTTTAGGAATGCTTCAGCACCCACAGAAAATGGTCTCGAAACACTTATGGCAGTCGGTAAGATGCTCAGTAGCACCTTGGCTTTAATATTATCACATGTAAGCATTTACACCATCCATCCATCCATCCATTTTCTGAGCCGCTTATCCTCACTAGGGTCGCGGGCGTGCTGGACCTATCCCAGCTGCCATCGGGCAGGAGGCGGGGTACACCCTGAACTGGTTGCCAGCCAATCGCAGGGCACATACAAACAGACAACCATTCGCACTCACATGCACATCTACGGGCAATTTAGAGTCTCCAATTTATGCATGTTTTTGGGATTTGGGAGGAAACCGGAGTGCCCGGAGAAAACCCACGCAGGCACGGGGAGAACATGCAAACTCCACACAGTCGGGGCCGGGGATTGAACCCGGGTCCTCAGAACTGTGAGGCTGACGCTCTTACCAGTCGCCCACCGTGCCGCCACATTTACACCATATCACTGGTATTGCTCCATAAAGATAGAGAGCTGGGAACCAGGTCGGGGAGTGATAGGAGGGATTGGGTGGAGTAAACCATCTTTGATGCCATCCATCCATTTTCTGAGCCGCTTCTCCTCACTAGGGTCGCGGGCGTGCTGGAGCCTATCCCAGCTGTCATCGGGCAGGAGGCGGGGTACACCCTGAACTAGTTGGCAGCCAATCGCAGGGCACATACAAACAAACAACCATTCGCACTCACAGTCACACCTACGGGCAATTTAGAGTCACCAATTAATGCATGTTTTTGGGATGTGGGAGGAAACCGGAGTGCCCGGAGAAAACCCACGCAGGCACGGGGAGAACATGCAAACTCCACACAGGCGGGGCCGGGGATTGAACCCGGGTCCACAGGACTGTGAGGCTGACGCTCTAACCAGTCGTGCACCGTGTCGCCACACACACACACACACACACACACACACACACACATACACACGCACACACACACACACGCACACACACACACACACACATCTATCTATCTATCTATCTATCTATCTATCTATCTATCTATCTATCTATCTATCTATCTAGCTATCTATCTATCTATCTATCTATCGTGCCGCTCATCTTTGATGCAATGGATATAATTATTTTTATTTGCATTGGACTTTACATGAGGAACGGTGGGCGACTGGTTAGCACATCCGCCTCACAGTTCTGAGGACCGGGTTCAAATCCCGGCCTCGCCTGTGTTGAGTTTACATGTTTTCCCCGTGACTGTGTGGGTTTTCTCTGGGTACTCCGGTTTCCTCCCACATCCCAAATTCAATTAGGTTAATTGAAGACTCTAAATTGCCCGTAGGTGTGAACGTAAGTGTGAATGGTTGCTTGTCTATATGTGCCCTGCGATTGGCTGGCGACCAGTTCAGGCTGTACCCCGTCTCTCCCCCGAAGATAGCTGGGATAGGCTCCAGCATGCCCGCGACCCTAGTGAGGAAAAGCGGTACAGAAAATGGATGGATGGACTTTACATCCACAGCTCTCAAAGTGTTACATGGGGGGGAAAACACATTTAGAAACGTTTTTTTTTTTTTTAGCGTACCAAAGCATTCGTAGTCTGTGGTTCCCTCAGATGTTCCGGGAGGGCGTTCCACAGCCTTGGAGCTACGGAGGAAAATGCCCGATCACCCATGGTGCAAAGCGTGGTTCTGAGGGGGCATAGTGGGTGATTGTGAACGGAGGGTACCTGAAGGAGTCTGGGGTGTGAGGATTTCCTTTAGGTACTGAGAGTCATGAATGCAGTGGTGGGTGAGGAGGGAGATCTTGTTTCAGGATGAGGGTGATGCTGGTCATACACTATATTCCCAAAGTATTCGCTCACCTGCCTTGACTCACATATGAAGTTAAGTGACATCCCATTCCTAATCCACAGGGTTCAATATGGCGTTGGTCCACCATTATAACAGCGTCAACTCTTCTAGGAATGTTTATGAGTGTGTTTGCGGGAACCTTTGATCATTCTTTCAGAAGCGCATTTGTGAGGTCACACACTGATGTTGGACGAAAATCCACCGCTATAATTCATCCCAAAGGTGTTCTATCAGGTTGAGGTCAGGACTCTGTGCAGGCCAGTTAAGTTGCTCCACACCAGACTCTGTCATCCATGTCTTTAAGGACCTTTCTTTGTGCACTGGTGAACTGTTCCCACAATGTTGAGAGCATGGAATTGTCCAAAATATTGGCTTCTTAGTTCCAGTGAAAGGAACTCTGAAGGATTCACCATAACGAAGAGGTCTTGGACAACTCATTGTTCCCAACTTTGTGGGAACAGGTTGGGGATGGCCCCTTCCTGTTCCAACATGAGGGGTGATGTTTCATAAAGACATGGATGACATTCACTTTCCTAGGTTGTTTAAAAACAATTTTGCAGTGTAATAGATTTTTAATCTCTCAAATTTTAGGGGTGCTGGGATTCATTTTGATTCATTTTAGGGGTGCTTCAGCACTGCCCAAAATGGTCTAGAGATGCCTATGCTTGTTCGCACCGTAACGTGGTAAAATTCAGAGCTGTTTGCTTACAGACACATTTAAGGCAGATACAAGATTTACATATACATATACCATCAATCCATCCATTTTCTTTTCTTATCCGAGATCGGTTCGCTGGAGCAGTAGCTTTAGCAGGGAAGCCCAGACTTTCCTCTCCCAAGCTACTTTGTCCAGCTTCCGGAGAGATCCCGAGGTGTTCCCAGGCCAGCCGAGAGATGTAGTCTCTCCAGCGTGTCCTGGGTTGTCCCCGGGGTCTCCTCCCTGTTGGACGTGCCCGGAACACCTCACCAGAGAGGCGTCCAGGAGTCATCCTAACCAGATGCCTGAACCACCTCATCTGGCTCCTCTCAATGTGGATGACCAGCAGCTCTACTGTGAGCTTCTCCCGGATGACCAAGCTTCTCACCCCAACTATAAGGGAAAGCTCGGACACCCTGCGGAGGAAATTCATTCCGCCCGCTTGTATCTGCGATCTTGTTCTTTCCATCACGCATGTGACCATTGGTTAGTGGAGGAACATAGATCGACATGAAAGTCGAGAGCTTCGCCTTTCAGCTCAGCTTCTTCTTTAACGCTGTTTTGGCAAAAATAATAATTACGAAAGTTTTCTTGTCTTTGTAGGATTTTTTTTTTTTTTTTACAAAGAGCTTTTCACATAGTATGTACAGAGAGAGAGAAGGTTCCGCTATAATCTCCATCACCAGCTTGGAAGATCCTGCTGGTGCTCGAGGAAACCTGCTGAAGTCTATTTCTCGGCTTCATCCTGACACAATTATTCTCTTTTAAATGAGAAACGATATGCGTCTACAGTTGCTGAGGCAGGCAGAATGTGTTTCTTTTATTATTATTATTATTATTTCAAAAGAGATGACAGTCAGTAAGTCTTTGATGTGAAAATGTTTGTCTTTTATCCCCAGAGGAAGATGTATTTCCGAGGGTAAAGAGATGCGAGAAGCGCTGGTATGTACAGAAATAAAACATGCTTTTTTTTTTACGCTGGAATGAAAATGTGCTGTCTGGGGGAGCACAAGAATATTATTGTCCTGCTTGGATGTTATAGTGGAGCAATTGGCGGGGTTTTCTCCTCTCTCCAGCGAGATTACTTTCAAAATGTCAGATGATGGGCAAATCGTTGATTCCTTGGCGCTGGAATTGTCCTCTCATTTCTCTCACTGAGGAAAAAGATGAGATTAGCATTCATTGAGGGTGAGAGGCAGGTTGCGCCTTTCGCCAGATGGCAGGGGAGGGATAGTGTGGCCAGATTAATGCCGTCATGTGGCTGCAGGTGCAACCTGGCGATCTGGGTTCCAGTCATGCTCACGTGAGGCCAATGAAGGTCCCTGGGGTTAATCATCTACTGGGACTCAGATTAAAACTCACTCGACAAGGAAGGCTTGCTTGTGTGTTACCTGTTTGCGTGTTAGCTGTTGTCGTGTCCATTAAAAGTCATAGCTAGGATTTTTTTTCGGTCCGTGAGTCTTTATTCTTGCATCATCAATTTAGTTTTGTTTTCGTCCCTCTGGCTCGGAAGTAAATTGCCTTTAGAATAAATACCTCTAGGCTGTCGATGCTGAGAAAAGAAGGAGTGAGAGTGTTTCTACATGTTCAATTTTCTGTCAAAAGCCGGAATAATTGGCTCATTGGGGTGACTATGACTTGAAGGCGGCCAGTAATGACCTGGCCGCCGCTTGACATGACACTCCCGCCTGCGAGCGTCTCCACATGCCATTAGTGTGCGACCACCGCCACATTTGAGCAGATAGATGTCTCCTCGCCGGCATCGTTATACGAGCCCGTACGGCTGCCAGGTGGGATTCATTATGGGGCCGAGTCTTTATTCTCCTGTTAACAAAGAACAGAAAATAAAATGAACGAGCCTATGTCGCATTTCCCCTAAAAGGGACTACATCAAACTTGGCTTCAGAATAGAATTTAAAAAAAAATTTCACCACACCAAGCGATGCATGTTCAGGGTCACGTTTCTAACCTCGGGGTGGGCTGGTGGTAGCACAACACAATGTAACACTTTTAATGAATTCAACAAAGAAGCACATGGTAAACAAAGGACAGTAATGGAGGAACTCCAGCATTTTGCAAGCTTTGTTTAAAATGGGACCTATGAAAATCAATATAATTGCTTCTATACAAATAGTTGGTCTCTGGAGTGTCTGCCCGCCCATCATTACCAACTTTTGTGATCTGCCTATATATATATATATGCCCCAATAATTGAGTTCCTACACACATGGCAATATTTCTTGCTAAGCGTAGCATGTGACGGTTTGTATATTTTTAGTGGCCACTTGAGAAAAAAATAAAAATAATTCTAACTGCATTAAAATTACAATGTTTGATCTATATTAAATTATTCGGACCCTCTGTATTACATAACAATTGCCAGCAGTTCCGCTTTCTTCTACCAGACATTTTTAGAACCGTTAAAATTACAGTGTAACTGTCATTGGGAGACATTTTTGAATGAAGGGCACAGAATTTTGCTGAAAATCTTATATTATCACACAATGGTTGTTTGTTGATACACTATGTGGCCTGCGATTGGGTGCCGACCACATGACAAAATGAAAGGTATCCTTTTAAAGGTGTCATATTTTACCCAACCAACTTTTTCCAGTATTTGGGATGTTATATTGGCTCTATGTTGCCCCAGTAAACATGTGAAAATCATCCACGCATTCCTGAGCTCCAGACATTTTTCTGCCGAGAGGCCTGAAATCAGGTCATTCGAATTTCTCGAGCTTATCTACCTTACTAACGAAGATTTCCTCCGAGCTCTCCGCTCCCAAGCCACCACTGTCAACATGACAAACACCTGTGCTCTCACAAGTGGGTCTTCTACACGGATGCAACCAATCAGAGGAAAGGGGGTGGTCTTAGCCAAATATGGACAAAGCGGACACCAAACTGGGTCAAACAGAAGTAGCTGTCAGAGGGGCCTTTTCTCAACACTCGTATGGTAAAAACAAGGTGTTTTTTTTTTTTTTTTTTTTTTTTTTTTTTTAAAAGAATGTTGGAAAGTCACTCTATGGAGGTCTAAATAGCCTAGCAGATGGTTAATTTGATAGCATAAACAATATTTATAGTTTATCACACATTAATTTCAGAATATCTTTGCAGTATGGGCACCAAAATTAATGTCAGTGTCACCGAATTGACAGGTTTATCAGGGACAGATTACTCATGAAGAATATTTTAGACACTATTCAAGGTGTCTAAAATATTCATTATATCACACCTGCTGATTAGTGAATGTTTGATGAACACAATTTACTGGTACAAGTCTACCTATTCAATTACTGAATGGGATATTCAAGACCCTAATTCTCTAAAACATGGTGGCACACGTCACGGAGTGACATCTTATGAAGAAAACATTATTTCTAAGCTGTGTAACAGCCTGGAAAACAGTTTTTGAGGAAAATAACGTGTGGTGTGGGAAATATAAAGTATTACTGTCATTTAATGCTACATTAACAAATGTATGTTTTATTTTAGAAGTGGTAAGGTCATGGGAAACCTGTGACCACTAAAATATACAAACCCTTATATATTGTTTTTGCTACCCTAACAAGTGTACCAAATGGTAACGTCCACACAATCAAGCTCAATGGAATGTGTTTCTGTCAAAGCAGAAAATGGATCAGGCAGCAAAATGGAAAGGAAGAAAAAATAATGGGTGTGATTAGCAGTCCTGATAACAAGAATTGGTCTCGTAAAAATTCCCTAACACACTCCAATAAAGCTAATCCGCGTGTCCACATCAGCGATTCAGCCATTGGAATGGGATTAGTTCCACCAGACTGCGAATATTATTTTAATTATCATTTGATCCATTTTTTATTTCAGCCTAGCCAGATTAGCTGTGCGGAGGATTTCTTCTCCATCGCCACTTATTTCTAACTACTCACAATTTCTAATCTAGACTTAAACACAATCCATTCCAAGATGCTGGTTCACCTCTTATTTGTTTTTGCCATAAAAAATTATAAAGCTGGAAAACATAATTTGTGTCAAGATCAAACTGTTCCCACAAGGATTTAAGTTTTATGTAACTTTGCTTCTACCTACTCCTTTTCGAATATGTATAATTAACCTTTTTTTTTTTTTTTTTTTTAATTCTTGTTCAAATCTGTTTTATTTTGTTCTTTTTCTGTTTTCACGTTCGAAATAAATAATTCAAATCAAATACTTTGAAGTCATGCAGGAGTTAGAATGCTAAGGTTTCCCTTTTTAAAAAGTTGGTCAAAATACAACCTTCAAGCCCCAATTTTAAACCCTCACCTCTGCTTGAAACCCCAGAAACTAACCGTCTAGAAATCCGAATTTGAAACCATAAAACAGGTTTGAAACCAGGTTTTAAATCCAATCCCGAAAACATCTGAAAACCTAACCCTTGCTTTATTTTGAAACCGCTATATTTTTTAAACCTTCCTCTGAAGCACTAACCCTTTGTTGCCTGAAACCCAAACCCAGCCTTGAACACATCTTGAAAAACTAATTTAAAACCCTGACCCTGTCTTGAAACCCTAATTTTAAACCATAATCCTGCTTTAAACCCCTAAATTCAACCCAGGCGTGTGATCCCAGGGATCTCATTTGATGTGCGTTCCGTGTCTGAGACACACATAAATTAGCAGGGACACATGAAGCATATTAATTCTGCATCCGTAGATGCGTGGTTTAAGACCCCCCCTTCATATATGTGTGTGTGTTGGTGTAGAGCTTCCACACTCAGTGAATCAAAAGTAAAAATCATCTCTTGGCGGTCGCCAATCCGAGGCAGAGTAGGGCGGGTTATCATTCCATACAATGGACATGGGAGTTTTTTCTGGACTCGATCAATTTTCATTGTTGTGGTAACACCCGACGCGTCGCTCACGACACTCACAATGCAGCAAGCCGCTGGCAAAACGGCATTTGCGCCGTAGATGCACACAACTAAGACAAAGGGAAAGTTAACTGTTTATTACCTTCGCTAGTCTGCGAGCTAACGAGCTACTGAGCTAAGGGCTGGAGCTAAAAAGATCAGAATCAGAATCATCTTTATTTGCCAAGTATGTCCAAAACACACAAGGAATTTGTCTCCGGTAGTTGGAGCCGCTCTAGTACAACAAACAGTCAATTTACAGAACACTTTGGAGACATAAAGACATTGACAAAAAACAATTGTGCAAAAAGATGCAGAGTCCTCTAGCACTTAGAGCAGTTCGAACGACTAATATTGCAATAGTCCGGTGCAATGACCATTGTGCAAAGGGCGCTGAGACTTCAAGGAGTGTATGCGGTTTAAAGTGACGAGTAGTGCGATCATCTGGGACAATGTCGGTTGTGCAAATGTTACAGATACTCCTCAATCAGTGTGCAAATGGAGCAGATGCTACTCTGGCATGAGTGGCCAGTATATGCAAATAGTGCAGCATGGCGAGACAACTACAGTGAGTGCACGAGTAATACATAATTGGCCCCACAGAAATGTGACAACGAACTCAAGTCAAAAAATTGCCAGCTTGTTGTAATGGAATTATAGGTTAGGTGTTTAAGAAGTTGATCGCAAGAGGGAAGAAGCTGTTGGAATGTCTACTAGTTCTAGTTTGCGTTGATCGGTAGCGCCTACCTGAGGGAAGGAGCTGGAAGAGCCGGTGACCGGGGTGCAGACGGTCCGAGAGGATTTTGCACGCCCTTGTCTTAGTTCTGGCAGCGTGCAAGTCCTCAATGGTGGGTAGGGGGGTACCGACAATCCTTTCAGCAGTTTTGATTGTCCGTTGCAGTCGGAGTTTGTCCTTTTTTGTAGCAGCACCAAACCAGACTGTGATGGAAGAACACAGGACCGATTCGATGACCGCTGTGTAGAACTGTCTCAGCAGCTCCGGTGGCAGGCCGTGCTTTCTCAGAAGCCGCAGGAAGTACATCCTCTGCTGGGCCTTTTTGAGGACGGAGTTGATGTTGTTCGCCCACTTCAGGTCCTGAGAGATTGTAATTCCCAGGAACTTGAAGGTCTCGACGGTTGACACAAGGCAGCTGGACAACGTGAGGGGCAGCTGTGGCGAAGGATGCCTCCTGAAGTCCACGATCATCTCTACCGTCTTGAGCGTGTTCAGCTCCAGGTTGTGTCGCCCGCACCACAGCTCCAGCCGCTCCGCTTCCTGTCGATATGCAACATGATATGCAACACACCTACGGGCAATGTCAACACGGTGACATTGTTAAAACATCAGCGCTCGGAGTTGTGTATGTGTTCCCCACATAACGCACACACACACACATACCCACACACACACACACACACATATATATATATGTATATAGGAAAGTTAACTGTTTATAAATCATAATCACAGGGGCACACATTATCAAGATTCAGGCACTAGTTGACTTCAGCGAACTAATTATTAGTGTCATTTGATTGATTGATAAAGGTCTCACATCACAGTCCAGCAACTCGAGGGCGGGCCTTATTTTACATTTTATTTATCCTTTATTTAATCAGGTAAAAGCCATTTGAGAGATAAAATCTCTTTTTTCAAGTATAAAATGATCTATAGGTATGTTACCCTAATACTGAAACTCTAATCTGGTTTGAAAGCCTAACTCTAACTTGAAACCATAAACCATGTCTTCAAAACCTACTTTGAAGCCTAAGCCTGGCTTGAAAACTCTAACCTTTGCTTGTTTGAAACTAGTTTGAAACTCTAGCACTGACGAGAAACCCTAATTTAAAGCCATAAAGTTAACCATTGTGGAATGTAAGACACACTGCCGTAAGTGACGGTATCGTGACCTCACTGCTTTGAATTTGTAGGACAGTTTCTGTGCATATTCTTCTTCTCTTGAAGACAGTTCTTTCGAAAAGCCACCAAAGAAAGTAGATTTAAACTGGTTTAAAGGGTATTTCTTGAGATCTTCATTAGTTCTTTTCCTTATATTTTAATACAGTGATTCTCAAAGTGTGGTACGAGTACCACTAGTTGCACGCAGGCTCCGTCTATTGGTACGCAAATGACTCACTCCCCAAGTCCAGTTCAGTTGTATTTAACTTTTAAGTTCAATACATTTTGTTTGTTTTAAACCTTTACTGTAGTTAGGTAAAATGTTTATTAACCGGGCGGCACGGTGGGCGACTGGTGAGCGTATCTCCCTCACGTTTCTGAGGACCTGGGTTTACATCTGGCCTCCATGTGGGGAGTTTGCATGTTCTCCTCGTGCCTGCGTCGGTTTTCTCCAGATACTCTGGTTTCTTTCCACATTCGAAAAACATGCAAGGTAGGTTAATTGAAGACTCTAAATTGTCTGTAGGTGTGAATGTGAGTGTGAATGGTTGTTTGTTTATACAGTATGTGGCCTGCGATTGGGTGCCGACCAATTCAGGGTGTACCCTGCTTCTCGTCCAAAGTTAGCCGAGATAGGTGCCAGCACACCCGCGACCCTCGTGAGGATGAGTGGTTCGGAAAATGGACGGATAGATGTTTATTTACCTTTTAATGTGCAATACACTTTAATTGAATCATTACTTTGTTATAGATTTTTTGCTTATTACATCTAAAATAACAATATTATTGTCGTTTAATTTGGAACTTTTACTCTCTTTTTGTGAAATGTTCTTATAGTTCTTGTAATATTCCATATTAAGTCTCTATTTTTTTCTCCTAACATTTCGACTTTATTCCTGTAAATCTTGCTGGGTTTTTTTCGTCATTATATCACAACTTTGTTATATAAATCTTTTCCCTGTAATATAGTAACTTTCTGTGTAACTTGAAGTTTTGTTTCTTTGAAAATTACATCTTTTTTTCTTCTAACATTACAACTTTATGAATACAATTATTTATACTATTTAGGCCTACTATGCTCCTTTATTTTGGTGTTGGTCATTATCGTGGTACCTGGAGAGGCAAATATTTTTTGGGGTGGTACTTGGTGTAAAAAGTTGGAGAACCACTGTTTGAACAAAAGGTGGGAAAATCCAAGTGCTTTGGAACTTTGACACGGCGTTGAATAGCCTTTCGATAATCTAATATTTAGGTCTAATGAAGCTGAGCCATCAATCTATGACATTAAATTCCCAGTGCCGAGCGGTCCAAACATATTTTCTTTTGCCCATTTCTATTTCCAGCCCGGGGCTTTGCTGGTTGTTTGGTTGGGTCGTCCAAAGTGCTCCGGCGAACACAGCTGCTTTTAAGAGAGCTGCTCACACCTGATAAACCCAGTAACCATGGTGCCTGCTGCACACATTCCATACAGTATCTTCCATTTGTGATATTCAGCTCTAAGTCATCAGCTTGCTTGGGTATTAAGTCTGCCATGAAATGAGCCAATATCTCTGCACGCTTTTCCGCATGCTTGCTATCGTAGAAGCAACATGATATGATATGTCATTGTTTCAACCTAAAAATGACCTCAGTTCATCATGTGCAACAGTGACATCAGTTGTCAGACCTTTAAGCTATATTCTCTATAGCTAACTGAATATAAGGCATAAACAAGGAGAAGAAATCGAGGCTATAAGATAAGTTAAAGGTTTGGAAGAAAGGAGTTCTTGCTTGGTGCTCCAGTTGGTGCGTAGCACTGAGAAGGTGAGATGTTGTCGGGAGACACTGGAAAGCTGCTCTCTGATACTAATACTGTATGGCTGTACTTACATAGCAGACAGTTTATTAGGTACATATTGGCTGAAATGTGCCAGCAGGAACTGACTTTGAATCATATTTAAATTTGAATTAGTACACTTGAATAATTGCATTAAACAATTGAATTTGAAAAACATAATTTCAATTTGTATTAGTTAATTAGTATAATTTGAAATGGAATTTATTAGTAAGGGCGGCACGGATCTCCTTTTCCAATCAACGCCTTTGTTTTTGAGCATGTGACATAGGGACTCCGGTGGCACGGTGGACGACTGGTTAGCACATCTGCCTCACAGTTTTGAGCACCGGGGTTCAAATCCCGACCATGCCTGTGTGGAGTTTGTATGTTCTCCCCATGCTTGTGTGGGTTTTCTCCGGGTACTCAGGTTTCCACCCACATCACAAAAACATGCGTGGTAGGTTGATTGAAGACTCTAAATTGCCCATAGGCGTGAATGTGAGTGCAAATGGTTGTTTGTTTATATGTGCCCTGCGATTGGCTGGCGACCAGTTCAGGGTGTACCCCGCCTCTCGCCCAAACACAACTGGGATAGGCTCCAGCACGCCCGCGACCCTTGTGGATAAGCGATACAGAAAATGGATTGATGGATGGACATAGGGATGCTCCGGAAAGTCTAATTTTCTCAGCAGCTACTGTATTTTTACCTTTATACCACCTTTCCTTAACCTTTGTGGAACGAATCATATGGTCAGAAAGAGATAAAAAGGTGCTTCCTCTCAAACATAGGAAAGGACAGTGTATTGTAGGAACATATCACACTGATGTGACTCGTCTTTCCGTTTTTCTTCCCCATCATAACGTCATCCAGGCATTGAACTCTATGCCTTAGGCTTTACTGACACCTACGGGCAGAAACAGCACACACCACATATCGATACAGACAGCACGGTTTCAAATTAATTTAGGGGGTTTACATGAATGAATTGTAGTCCAGCCCTTATGCATCCATTGTCCATTTTTTTTTAGACAATTTTTTGAACTTTGATGTTTTCCACCAAAGATAAATCTGTTAAAAAGTCAAAGATTAGAGGGCTGAAATTTGGCCACAGCCTTTTGTTCTCCCCATTCAGTTACTGCTGGCACATATTTCAGCCCATAGGTACACCCGTAAATTTGATTTGTACAACTATTCAACCAAAATGCTCATTTTAAACCCTAACACTCGCTTGAAACTCTACTTTGAAACCGTAACCCATACTAGAAAACCTCATTTGTAATCATGACCCTGGTTTGGAACCCTAACACTGACTTGAAAACCCAATCTGAAACCCAAATCTTTGCTTGAAACCCTAACCCAGCCTTGATATCCTACATTATAACTCAAGTTTGAAACCCTAAAAAAAAAAAAATAATAATTTTAAACTCTGACCCTGTTTTGAAACCCTACTTTGAACCCTAGCCATGGCTAAAAATCCTCATTTGAAATGCTTAACCTGTCTGGAAACGTTACTTTGAAACAATGATATTTGCTTGATTTGAAACCACAATTTAAACCCCTTGATTTAATTTTTTTTATTTGAAACCCCAACCTTTTGTTGAAATCCTAATTCAGGTTAAAACCCTCAATTCATAACCCAAACGTGCCATCCTAATACTGGCTTGAAACCCTAATTTGAACCTGTAATCCAGGCTTGAAACACTACGTTAAACCCCTTGAAACTACAGCGGAACCTCGATAAAATGGACTCTGGTTTAACGGATATCGGATAAAACGGACCGTTGGGATTGAACAATGTGTCCAAAAATGGTTTTGTTGACAAAGTCCGTTCGTTCCAGAATTGGCCACTGTGGTTTACTGGCTTTGTGGCGCAAAGCAGGCACAGAACGGGACTGACGTATTTCCGGGTCACAGATATACAATATGACCAGATCCAATTCCAAAAGGCGTGCCTCCTGTGCCTGTGTGGGGCCTAGGTTGAAAGTGGGGCATTGACGTGGCGGCAATGTGACAATGGTTATAGCTATTGTCGATTGTACATAGAGCAGAGAGAGAGCGGCATGGCCGTAGCGTTAACTCTTTGGAGTCTGGAACATGCTATTTTTGGAATGGTAACAAGTCTTTTTTTTTTTTTTTTTTTTTGCCAGGCCGTTCACCTTTGGCAAAGATTTGGAACTAGGAAGCACACTAATTCCCCGCGAATCATGAAAGCGACTCGCCTATGATGAGTCCTGTATGTTAACAATGTCACCATTACTAAGCACAGCGGCATGGTAAGGTTGGATAAAATGTGAAACTTTCAAACATTTTCAAGGTTTTTTAATATTTTTTTTAGGCTTCACACATTCAGGATTTTTGGGGCCGATCAGCGATCCGATCACAAGATGGAGGAATGTGTCTATTTAAATGACCTGTTCATTTACAGTATATACTTGTGTACTTAATTGCTCAAAAAATTATATTTACAAGAAATAATGTATCTTTGTTCCTCTATTTATTCCAGTGAGGCATAGTGACAGACAGAACAAATGAATGGTCTTCTATTAGATGGCAGGAAGTAAATACAGTAAGTAATGTATCCACTTTTTGTGAGATTTTTGTTTGTTGGTGTGCTGTGAGATTTTTCAATAGTAAAATATGTTCCTTGCCTCCATAAAGGTTGGAAATCACTGCTCTAGTCAGATCGTGCATTCTAATCAGTCATGTCAAACCAACATTACATGACAGAACTAATGGGTGCTAAATTACTGTAATTAAATTACTTTATTTTTAATTAAATTACTTCACTTACACCGAAACTTTAAAGCATGATTCGACAGAACGGCGGCGTGTTAACCGCCAACCGTTCGTGCTACCGCTAGCTTGCTAGGCTACATAACATTGTATTGCCTGCTTGTGAGCCATATCGTATTAAAAGTAAGTGAACATACCTGAAGCAAGCCTTAAACGAACGTCCTCTCCTGTCCTGAGCCCCGGTGACCACCAACACACGTTTTCTCCCATTTTGTCCTTATAATACCGTCGGCTCGCTCCACTCTTGTTGTCGTCGCCACGGTAACGAGTGTATCTGATCGCATTTGAGATGACAAGATAAAGCCCAATGATCGAACAAAACGGGATGTGGAATACAACATTTTATTGAAAGAGTAAATGTGTCTTTTAGTCTGATCCGGGCATTACGTGTTGCCTGTCTCCAATGTGTTGTCTGTCCCACACCGGCGAGGTTTTTTGTTTTTGTAAATAACTTCTTTGGCCGTTAGATATTCAAAAGTCAAAAAATACATAACAAGGCTAAAAATAAACTAACTTTTGGATTCAAATATACTGTGCAAGCGGCGACGCGGAGTAAATGTCGTCATTGATCAGATCGGCGAATTATGACATTAAAGCCGATCAGCCAATCAGCATAAAATGCTCATTATCGGCCGATACCAATCAGCCCGTTCAAATCGGTGTAAAGTCAATTTTTTTTACAATAACTTTGTTCTATACTGGGCATTTTAGGCCACGAAAAATCCTACAAAACAATAATTTTGTACTGTAGAGTAATATGGATGCATACGGCCCAAAAAAAAAAAGTGATTTAATGTAACGGACAATCGGCTATATTGGACAATAATTGGTAATCTAAGTAAATACCTAAAATATTTTGTCAGAAGATGAATCCCTTCAATAGAAATTAAGTCAGACCTTTAAAAGGCACTTCAAAGTGAAAACAAGGCAACTTTATTCATCTCCAGGAAATATTAAAAAAGGTTCCCCTTATCAAGTTTTTAACGATTAGACCATTTGGGCGGGTTTAGTAGGATTTAAATGTCTTTCATTATTCATCTGTTAGTTGTCACACAGGCTAATTACCTAAACGAAGACCAACATAGAGACACTTTTGAGTCAAGTCCAGCAGCGGAGATGAGTGTCATGCCTTTAATCTTCTTCCAATCAGCCGAGTGTCAGGCAAGTAGCTTGAAATATGAAAACGAGCGCTTCTCGTTTCAGTCAAACGAAGAAGTCGTTAAAGGAGCTACATGTATTTTGAAGCACAAGTAACGTGTCTTTGGAACAGCAGGCCTGGACGAGTGCTCCTAGGAGCTGCTGCTTTAGTCTTTTCTTGGAAGTAAGTGGCTTTTAATGCAAGCTCGAACAAACACTTTGGAGGCCTCCAAAAATGGCCTCATGCATCACATGAATCACAATTAATTGAAACACACTACGGAGGTTATTTGACTTAGTGAGGACTGGATAATGAAAAAAACAAAAACAATCCCTTCTTGTCACTGGGAAATGAATAGACATGAGTTTCCTAATTTGTAGTTTCACTTGACTTGATTAGTGTGTGTTGTGTCCTTGATTCAATTGAGATCATTTGTCATTGACCACACATGCTTTTTATTAAAGCCAAACGTTTGTAATGTGACTCAGTTTTGTCTGGAAAATGAAAAATAACACTATAAAACTGAAAAAGGGGTACCTGGACCATCTAATGACATTTCTTTGTCTTTAGCATCCTGGGACCCCTTAATGGTGCGCTATCAATCAAATTTATTATTATTGTTATTCAGAAAGTCGAGTTGTTTTTGTAAATACATTTAGCCCTAAAAATGTGTCCATGATGTGGTATGCGTTGGATAATGACCTGTTCATTCGCTTTCTTTCCTGTAAAAATAAAAATGTTTCCCCTATGAAATAGTTAGTGTAAAGTAAATAACCTGTTAACAGTAAAACCTCCTGTGACCCTAGTGAGGAGAAGCGGCTCAGAAAATGGATGGATGGATAATAAAACCTTTATTTATTATATAGACAACATATTAAGTAACATTTTAACCTTCCAAACTGTCATACGTGTATAAAGAGAAATGAACCACAGCATAATAAAACAAAAACAAAGTAGACGCTTGACGGAGATGGTAATAAAGCGAAAATGAGGATTTTGCAAAGTGAGGCTTTCACCTCGTGGAGTTTTGTAGGTAGAGTGGTGCCTGAAGATATGAATTTAATTGGTCCCGTGACCTTGCTCGTATCTCAAAACACACGTCTCATATCTTATTTCACCACTGAAATTAATGAAAATGCAAATAATCCATTCCAAACCCCTCCAAAAACACGTACATTTGTTTTTTGTTTTTTAAAAATAAAACAGTATTGTGCTGTATGAAAACACACTAAATTAACATTTGCTTTCCACATAACTTGCAAACATGGAAAATGTAAACACAAAACACACCTGTACCTAATGTATTATCCTTCCTTTTACTTCTCTGGGGTTTATTGGCAGTCGACAAACCAGCCTCATGGTGCATTACTGCCAACAACTGGTAAACTAACTTCCACTGCTATGAAAACCAATGTGAATTGATGGTGGCTGGAGATTGTGAAGTTTGCTGCCACCACTTAGCATTGGCTGGTTGGTTGTTTGGTTGGTTGGTTGTTTGTCTGTATGTGTCCTGCATTTGACTGGCAAGTCAAAAGTTTATAAAGGCATAAACTCATAATAATTCATCAGTCATTGTCCAAATATGTCTGGACATTATGACTATGATGCAATTCTTGGAGTATATCTCATCTTTAACACTTCAGCCATCCAGACTGTCCACGCACAGAGGCAGTCTTGTTTCTGCCACAAGAGATGACTTCCCATGTTAAAGAACTGTGGTCATGTTATGAAGTCGTCTTGTCTTTCCGCCCCTCCCCTGCAAAAGACAGCTTGTGTCAGCTAATGAGATTAGAGTGTGAAGAGGCATTTTAGCGGCCTAGCCTAAGAAACAGACATTATTTATCTGCCAGGTCACATCATCAAGACGTTACTGCGCGAGTCTCTGAATCTCTGAAAGAGGTTCAAAGGGCAACCCCTTCAAACACGTCTTTTCGGGAAAACAGCACAAAAGTATTTCTTTTTAGAACACGTGTACCCTGGTGAGAAATGAGGTGCAGATTCAGACACGTTGTTTGCGTCTCAATCTATAAACGCCTCCTCAACAGCAACAACAGCACATGAAGAAGGCAAAAAAGAAAGACTTTCACCTCCCTCAGCAGCTTCATCCATCTCCACAAATCAATGGTCTGTGGAATTGTGGCAGAATTAAAGGCTTAACCCCTCTGCTGCCAACTGGGTCCAAAGATCTTAACACAATCACGGCTTTAGGGGAGGCAATTTAATGCGTATTGCAACGCTCTGGGTCATACCGTGTCATGCTGGAGGAAATCCGACCAGTCCCCTCAGCTTTGATGGTTTACACAGTCAATATGTCACATTTGTAATTAGCAATGAACATATACAGGAGTTTCAATTAAAGAAAATTGGATTTGTGACAAGGTATTGGTTTTAAAAATTAAGAAAGACCCTTTAAGTGCTTATATGGTTCAATTTAGCCTTGAGTGTTGTGGTGCAAATATTACTAATTAAATTTGAAAGGGCGGGGGGGCACTTGAGTCAAAGCTGATGAACCTTTTGATTTAATTCTGATTGAGGCTAGCCATTAAAAAAATAATCTAATCTGATCACTTAATTTGTAAAAATGTAGAAAAATGGTGGACAGGTTATCAACTCAAATAATGAAAACTAGAACTAGCTGTCTTTCTAGATTTTAGAGAGCTCGTGTACTAGCTTGCTAGCAAATTAAGTCCCTAGCTAGTTATAACAATAATACAATTTTATTTTTTGACACCTTTCTGGCCACTCGACACTGTAAAAAGCATATAAACAACATACAAATAAAAGGAACTGGAACCTTTGGGCACTAGGGAGCACCTTACAAAGTACAAAAGCAGCAAACCAGTAACAGGGATTTATTTTATGTTATGTTTGTAAGTGGAAGTAGCTATCTGGTTATCTAAAATTTAACTAGCTAGCTAGCAATGGTAATATGTTTTTTATTTTTATTTATGGCAATTCAAGGACACTATACAAATTAGGGTTGCACGATATTGGCAAAAAATGACATTGCGATTTTTTAAATATTTTTTTTAATTACGATGTGAAATAATACAGGATCAGTGTTAGGAAAGTTCATTTTCTACACAAACTAGTCCAAAGTTCAATTCATCATTCCAAAAATGAACTAGTTCAGTTCATAGTTCATAATTCAAAATCTTGAACTAAGTTCACCAGTCCAAAAACAAACTAGTTGATTGCCCTTTTTTTCCCCAATTTGTTGCTGACGGGCTGTTACCATCAAAATACTGGGATTTCATTTCCTCATTGTTGCCACCCATTCAGTCAAGCTCAAAGCCATGAGGAAAAACTTGTTGCTTGAATGGTGTTTTTTTTAAATGGGGAATTAAAACAAAAACAGGACCTTTGTCATTAATGTGCGAACAAAAACACGCAATACATTATGACAGGAACAATGGTGAAAGGACATCAATATGTTTGCATTCCTCGCAGCTCTGGCTGACTATGTTAACAAAATGTATCTACTCTTACATTACAAAACAAAATAAATTCCATATTATCACAGTGGGATCGTACAGTGTTTTAACTAAAGCATTCTGATACAAATACAAATTTTCCTAGGTAATCCATTTTTACAATTAGGTACTGTGTTACAAAAGAATACATGCACTCACATTTATGCAGTGTCTCCGAATGCACCTCGTGCAGTCATGTGCCTGCCTAGTTTCATTCTGAAGACCGAAATAGGAAATGCAGCAGGCGTATATTCTTTCTATTAGCATGTCCAAACAGGTCCCTCTGCTGGTCACCTTTAATATTACAGGCCTTTCACTGTATATTCCAGAACACCAACATCGCAGCAGACCCTGCGATGTGACTATTGTGCACTCATGCATCATGATGACGATGCTCAAACAAACTTTCATGCAGCCCAAATACAAATAGACTGGATTTTTTTTATGTTGTGTGTAAGAGGCGCTGGAATTCTTTGTAGTTATCTTGAAAGCTGGTGAGCTAGCTAGTATATTAATTAGCTGGCTAGTGAGTAGTAATAGACGGCAGAGTGGAGAACTGTTTAGCACATCCGCCTCAAAGTTCAGAGGTTGTGGATTCAAATCTGGGCTCCGGCATCCCTGTGTGGAGTTTTCATGTTCTCGCCGTGCCTTGCTGGGTTTTCTTGGGGTACTCCAGTTTCCGTCCACATTAGTAGGTTAATCGAAGACTCTAAATTGTCCGTAGGTGTGAATTTTTGTTTGTCTATGGGTGCCCTGTGATTTTCTGGTGACCAGCTCAGACTGTAGCCCGCCTCTCGTCCAAAGGCAGCTGGGATGGGCTCCAACACAAGCATGAACCTAGTGAGGAAAAACAGTACAGAGAATGGCTGGATGGGTGGTTGAGTAGTAATACATCTTTATGAGTTGGCACCTTTCTGGGCACTGTATAAAGCGTGAAAACAACAAAATTGACTGTATTTTTTTATGTTGCCTGCAAGAGGAACTAGCATTCTTTGTAGTTATCTACAAAGCTAATGAGCTAACTAGTTAGTAAGTAATTATAATTTTTTTAATGTATTGACATCTTTAAGGTCCACCAAGGACACAAGTAAAGGGGATTGGATTTTGACTGCTGTGCCATCAAAGTGCAACTACTTAGCTGGCTACACCGAATGATGTCATGTTAGCAATAAGGAGTCATCTACATTTTGCATTTTTCCCTGATGTTTGTGTTGTTGTTTTTGTAGATGTCCTGGCCTCATTGTGTGACAAATTGCTTGAGGCGATCAATCGTGTTTGTTGTTGTTGTTTTGGTGGTTTATGGTGTCCAAGACATTTTGGCAGTGACTGATGTAGCAATGTTACGTGGGCTGTTACATCTCGCTAATACTATGCTCTGAAATATGTAAATGGGATTACAAATGGAAGAGTCTATAAGCAACACCAAAATCCTTTTTAAAAAATAGGTCAATAGTCACGTTATGGCTGTTCTCCTGTTGCTGATCTAATGTAGAGTTACATTCCTCTGCATCTACAATTGTCAATGGTTCTGATAATACTGCATGCTGAGTAGTCATGAATAATCATGTACGGAAATGTTTTCAGGCTATGTAACAAGTCCATGCGGAGATGTGTTTTTACATTCACAACAAATCAGACTTACTCCACATTGCCACTAACCAGATTGAAGCATTTGCTAAATTTCTCCATCCAACAGATTAAAGGCCAAATCTCTTGCCATTAAGGCACCAGATTTTTATCAACTTATTGGGGCAGAAGAACCCGCAAAGTAGCTCAAGAGGATTACACAAAAACCAGAATAAAACCTCTTTCATGTGTCTTCGATCATTACACGGAGACACAATTTGTTCGGCCTCGAAGGAGTCTGCGTCTTAATCCCAGCGTTGAAGGCGAAGTGCGCCTTTAAATGCTTTTGCAAAGCAGACCCTTGAGAGGCCTTAAGACCGTCTGGCAGCCCATCTATCATGTCAGGCGTGTCAGTGGCATCGAATCCTTTCACTTTTGAAATAATCCATGTTGATTGTGATCCTTGTACCTCTCTAACGGTTGACGGGGCTCCGTAATTGAGTGGCAGGCGAGCCACACGGCAGCCCTGTTCTGAGAAGCCTTGAAACAATCTGATTAGATGCGTGGACAATTTATAGCGTGCCATTTGTCTTTCCAGGAAAGATGCTGCATTCTGAGTTACATTGTCCATTGCACAACAACACAATTGAACGATGGTGTGCTTGGTGTGATTACAGACTGTTTGAGATCCCACAACCTTATCACTGTTTCTGTCCTTAGACTTGGACAGAAACAGTGATAAGGTAGAATGGCTAATTAACATTTTAAGAGCAGCAGGAATCAAATAAGGTTGTGAGATAACTGGTTATATGTAACCTAACATAGGATACAGGCAGGGTTCGAGTTATAACCTGAGCTTTGTTGGGGTCTCTACAAATTTAGACTATCACTGTCAAACCCTGAGTACAGTTATCTCATCTCATAAATCAACTGTCCCGAGATTAACAATAACTGTCATTCAAAATGTTCTTACCAGTACAGAGTTTTTTGAGGAGGTTTTTTTTTCAAAGACAGCTTCCCATTGACCAAAATGTTTTCCAACTTCTGTATCAAGTCTACATAGGATTCATGAATATAACCCTTAGAGACCTTGGGGCTTACCAAAGGACCATTTGAACATTTGCAGGGAAGAGGTTTCCTAAACTTTCACAAAAGGTCCAACATAAGAACAGTTGGTAACAGAGGCCCAGTATCTGAGTGGATTCTTCTTTACCTTATTTTAATTGATTAGAAAAAACTTCTATCCTATGATCCTGTGTGTCCGGAGAGCCTTAGTTTTGACATTAAAGCCGTTAAATGACTTGTGATCCTTACATCTGCTGTTCAAAGGTTTTAAATATGAAACAATGAAAATTAGTGTTCTGCATTTTTGCATAAAGGTGATCGGAATGACCACCAATAATAATCATCAGCAGCAGCAGCAGCAGCAAAAACAGTGACTATGAAACTGTTTCCCAGTCTAAATGGTCTTTCGTGAATGAAAGTTCTTCAATTTGATCGTGGCAGCCTTAAAAAGGTTTTGGCTTTTTGTGGGATCAGCTGGGATGGGCTCCAACACAGGTGCGACCCTAGTGAGGAAAAACAGAGACTGGATGGATGGATGGTTGAGTAGTAATATATATATTTTCTCTTTTAACTTGCATAGTGCTCATACAGAGAAGATAAAATAAAATCATTGGACACACTTTCAAAACCACACCTTCCCAATCGCCTATCCCATAACCTATTGTACTATTACTATACCTGCTGATACCCAATTATCAATAACTTTGCATGCAATCACCATCTCAACTGTTGCCCCCATATATTATTTCACACATTTGGAAGTTTCATATGCGCTACACTAATTTGTAAAAATGCATTTTCACACCAAGAAAGAAGCTAATTAAAAACTGGCCTGCGACCAACATCATCATCATTTGACTCTTCAGTGCGTCTGTTGGCACGATGGCTGTGACAGTCATTTTCTGCATTAAACGTGGAAGAGAAGGGTGAGATCTCAAGCCCAGGGCGAGCAAGTGGATGACATTAGCGAACGAGACAGCTTCTCATGCATCGTTCTGTCAAGACAGCAGCCCACAATCCTAGATTCTACATTCATCCTCCTTTCTCGCAAGAAAATGACTTATTTGAACATTTAAACAGTAGATCTTTTAGTCTTGAGAGAAGCTGTCACCTTACGAAAAAAAACACTGCGGCAGATTCATTTTCATTCCCCTGAAGAAAAAAAAGCAAACGGGAGACCTGAAGATTTTGTCAGATTTGGCTCCCGCTCCCCCCACCCTCATGTACCTAGTTCTGAAGTCTCGAACACTCTCGTGCTCAGTGTTAAAATGGCTGCTTCAGGAAGTCGGATACCATAATCTATTATACACCCACGTCAGCCACACCCACATTTGTTCTTAAGAAGAACTTGATCTCTTACTGTCTCTTTGTCACTGTGCTTGGAATTAGCATTGGCTTCGACTAATGTTCATTATCCCTCCTTGACTTGACATGTGTCTGTCATTGTCAGAGCATCTGATGACAGAAACCATTAGTACAATGGGTCTCCTTTAGTACAATGGTTCTGCTGACTCATTGCACTTGGGATGGTTATCATCGAATGGTTGGCTCAAATCAGGAGGCACGTTCTAGATAAGCAGTCCTGGCTCAGCTATCCTTACACAGCCATCTTGATGGCACACAACCATGCCCCAAGCGTCATCTTTTTCAGATCAACTTCTTGTGTCATCCTTCATCAGAGAATGGAGCCTTGACTGGAGTTCCCCAGGATGGGAGAGTGTCACATGTATCACACAAATAAATGCCAGCCATAGTCACTCGCTCTCCCTGAACAGTGGATCACTTCGTGTAATCGAGACTTCCACTAGTCTTGTGCCTGGCATAATCATCCCTTTTGTGTGAGCTGGATTTGGTACTACTTTGAAAACTGAGGTTAGAAGTGCTGCCTATATTTGTTTAGCTTTGCTTGTCTTGGATTTTGGTTTTCTACCTTTGTATGTCCACTTTAAATTCAGTTTTAGGTGTTTAAAATAATAACTGTTACCAACCAGAACAAAAAAAATTTTATTAGTCCACCAGCTCTGTGCGCCTCTGCAGCAGTCCCCCGCCATCGCACGCAAGCCCGTGTGACATTTAGCGGCGAGTGGGAGCCGCACTCATTTGTTACGCACGCTCACAAGTCACGGGCATGATTAATATGGAGCAGCGATTTGCACAGGTAATGCCGCTCTCGCTTTGCTTCCCTGTTGTACATTAGCCAGCTAATGTGACGCTTTATTGATCCCAGTAGGGAATATGTTCTTTTGGCAGCGAGGTCTAAGTGCAGGGTCAGGAGGAGCAGGAGCGGCCCGGCAGCGAGCTGCTTGAGCATTCCGTGTGGTACTGGAGGATGCTTGGAGTCACCGTCTGTGCTTGAAGGGCGCTCGGCGATATGATATTGGCGATCGCTGCTCCAGCCGCAACAATGCAAAGTCAGCATTTTTCCACGTGTAGCAGTGACATTGTGACTTTTGAGTTCGTGTAAAAGTGCATGTGGAGATCTGGACAACAACAAAGAAAACTGCCAAATTTGAATTCTGTCAAGGTCCAATGATAACTTGAATAATGTCCAATTTGTGACATTTATATATATATATATATATATATATATATATATATGTATATGTATGTAACTAATAACAATGATTCGTGGCTAATGTGTTGTCTTGTGGTAGCTTAAAAAACATCAGGGATTGGCCTTCAAAAGTTCTCAGTCTCATCAGAAAAAACATGCAGGTAAGTTATTCTTCAGTTATCATTTCAATTTAGCCTTTTTTGTTAGTCTTTTTTGGACAAGTATCTGTACATCTACTTAAGTGCAGCGTGTGAGCGCTTTTCCCACCACTGGTAGAGAGAA
The DNA here is from genome assembly GCF_024500275.1 of Phycodurus eques. Lineage (NCBI taxonomy): Eukaryota > Metazoa > Chordata > Actinopteri > Syngnathiformes > Syngnathidae > Phycodurus > Phycodurus eques. The sequence continues at coordinate 15,554,483 of NC_084531.1, forward strand.
ATCTTCTTTACCTAATTTCTATTGCCTTTAATCAAATTTTAGACACTTCCATCCTTTCCGCTCAGGAAAATATAGACGCAATTATGCTGAATGCGCATTTAAGGACACTGCCTTCAATTTGCTAAGGCATTTGGCTAGCACTAGAATTCTGTCACTGTCAGAAAGCACAATGTCAGCATGGACACAGTCGGGTTCTGCTACAGATGCTTTCTCTCGCCTGAGTTTGTCAGTAAGTGTCAAGTAAGTGTTCCAAGCCGGACTGTTCGGTAAATGTTATGATTCAGATCGATACATCCTGATCTGGTGTACTATTGCAAGGTGTCGGCTTGATGGCAAAAGCATGAAATAAGGTCAAAGACTCCCAATGACTTAAACAGAGCCAAGCAATGTGGCATTCAGACATTATCTATAAACAAAGCCACAAAGGTCATAACCTCCTGTTATAATACTACTATACTAATCTGATCAGTAACCCAACAAATGCATGCTGAAAAGTGATTCGGTTTGGGTTGGATATTTTGGGCGCCTCTACACTGCAACCTCCAACAATGTGTACTGAACTGAACGCAATTGCTTGGTGGAAGCAAAGCTTAAGAATTGGTGAGGAACTGTGAGCTACCAAATCTACTGATTGGGATTCATACAAGAGCGGTGAATATTTAATTCTTCATGCATACATGGATTGCATGTCTTGAATGCCATCAAGGGTCTATTGACTGCCCCTCCCGATTGTGAGTGACCCAATTTCCTTGATCAGGTGAGCTGCCATCGTGCTTGATAACAGTGTCTTTAGGGCAGTCTTTTTTTTTGTGTTTTTTTTTTAACCAGTGACCCAATTTGAAGCAGGCGAGACATCTCCTCTGTCTCTGGCAGTGTGTGTTCACGTTGAGTGAGAGCTGTTACCACAAGACGTGGCATGAGGCAAAAAGAGCTGAGGGGGAAGAAAATTGCGGTGTAGCGCTGTGTGCGAGCCGACTGGTATACACTCTTTTTATTTTGGTCTCCAACATAGTTAACACATGCTCCAGAACACTCAGTTTGTTAACCAGACACCTCACTTGACTCAGTAGGGTTAGCGGCGGGGGCTGCGGGGGCACTTGGGTATATTAGGCTTCCAGTTCCGGGGAGTAAAAGCTCTTAAGGGCAGCAGATCTTTGATGTTCATCAAAAGCCTCCGATACATTCCTGAGTGGCTGCTTGCGCTCCAGAATGAAGGTTAAAGAAGAGTCAGAAGGGTTTACGATGAGTATGATGGACAGCAATCTTGCCCTTTTGGCTTCTCTGGCTGAGTTATGATAGTTTCTTCACTGAAGTCTCGAGGTTAGCCTTTTTGTTGTTGCAGAATTAGTAAGATGACTGTCTTCTTGTTAATAAGATGAGAAATGCTTTTTGGCAAGGCATCCAACTTCTGCAAAAACATTGGAGTGAGATTTGACGCAAGTTGGGTGTTGTCCAATTGCCAAATATATGTATTTTTGTCTTTGCAATTAATAAGAAATTGTTGTTCAACTACAGAACACAGGCATAAGACAGCCCTTGTATCAATGAAAAAGCCTATGATATAATATAATTTCACTGATCTGGTTCTAAGTACACTGCTGTCCTATTATGGGCATACCCTTTGCTACTCTAGAGCATCATGAAACTCATCTCGTCATTCAAAACGACACTTTCTGGACAGGTTTGGTTAAAAAAATAGAAAAGAACTTTATGGACCACTCTGTGAAGGCCTAACAATCCAAGTTTGAATCTGAACACCTTTGATACACTCCAGGATCCAGACTTTTTACCAAAATGAGAGTAGATTTTGTGTAAACCTGCCAAACTAAACCAAATTTCAACATCCATCCATCCATCCATTTTCTGAGCCGCTTCTCCTCACTAGGGTCGCGGGCGTGCTGGAGCCTATCCCACCTGTCATCGGGCAGGAGGCGGGGTACACCCTGAACTGGTTGCCAGCCAATCGCAGGGCACATAGAAACAAACAACCATTCGCACTCACAGTCATGCCTACGGGCAATTTAGAGTCTCCAATTAATGCATGTTTTTGGGATGTGGGAGGAAATCGGAATGCCCGGAGAAAACCCACGCAGGCACGGGGAGAACATGCAAACTCCACACAGGCGGGGCCGGGGATTGAACCCGGGTCCTCAGAACCGTGAGGCTGACGCTCTAACCAGTCAGCTACCGTGCCGCCCAAATTTTGCCATGTTAATTGATAAAATTACATGTTGTTCAAGGATGCACACTATTGCTGTAAAAGACAGCTACAATTTGTGTTGCAATTGTCAGAAATGTTCACATTCATCTCGGCTTGTAACAATAGCCAGTTTCACACTGCATTTCCAGAATATTGTCACATAAGAGGTGCAACCGTAGAGCCGCGATTTTTTTGCCTGTGCCCTTCAAACAACACTCACAGAAGCGGAACATTGACCATGCTGGTTGCTCCATTACGGTAATTTTAAACCTTCAAGCAACTGCTACTTTAACACACACAGAGCAGCAACACATACAAACTGAGTATATAACAATACTCATAGGCATACAATATATTCTCTCTGCTCTGTGAAAACAACAACTATTACTGGAGCTTCGTCTTGCTGTTTACACTGAATTTCGACCAGCAGACCTCAGTGCATTATGTGGCACAATGTGGTACTACACTGAAGACGTGCAATTCCAAATTTGGATTTGATTTTGACGTGAATGCATCGATTAACACGGTTTTCAGTAAATGTCATTTCTCTACTGTCAGTCATCTGCTAAAAAACAACAACATTACATCACATTATCCAAGGTTGTTGCCACTTGATTCACTAAAACAATGTAGGGGCTATCTGTGTCTGTGATCTTGTTTTTGTTTTCTGTATCATTGCTCATCTTCAAAACTGAATGAGAGAGAATGAGGTGTGATGTAAAAGAAAAAGTCACAAATTGGACATTATTTAGGTTATCATTGGACCTTGACAGAATTCGAATTTGGCAGTTTTCTTTGTTGTTGTCCAGATCTCCACATGCACTTTTACACGAACTCAAAAGTCACAATGTCACTGCTACACGTGGAAAAATGCTGACGTTGCATTATTGCGGCTGGAGCAGCGATCGCCAATATCATATCGCCGAGCGCCCTTCAAGCACAGACGGTGACTCCAAGCATCCTCCAGTACCACACGGAATGCTCAAGCAGCTCGCTGCCGGGCCGCTCCTGCTCCTCCTGACCCTGCACTTAGACCTCGCTGCCAAAAGAACATATTCCCTACTGGGATCAATAAAGCGTCACATTAGCTGGCTAATGTACAACAGGGAAGCAAAGCGAGAGCGGCATTACCTGTGCAAATCGCTGCTCCATATTAATCATGCCCGTGACTTGTGAGCGTGCGTAACAGATGAGTGCGGCTCCCACTCGCCGCTAAATGTCACACGGGCTGCGTGCGATGGCGGGGAAGTGCTGCAGAGGCGCACAGAGCTGGTGGACTAATAACCACTTTTATTCAAATGCCATTTAAGGTTACATATAAAGAATTTTGACATCTTTGCTTTTGTGCCAAATATGTCATACTTGGTGGAACAAAGACAGCGCTGTAAATTGGATTTTCAGTTCTATACTGACAAGTACCTGCCCGCAAAAGCATTAGTAATTGTGCTACTATAGATAGAAGGATACATAGATCTGATGCTCACGCATGGCTTCATATACAGTGGTCCCTCGCTATATTGCGGTTCACCTATTGCGGATTCAGTTCATTACATTGATTTGTTTTTATCATATTCATATCGCACACAATTTGCCATATCGTAGACAGACTGTAACAATTCTTACAGGCAAATATTCGTTATTCTCTGCGAAGAACCACTAATATTACTACAGCTTACAGAGTTACTGTAGTTGTGGAACTCTTCTTCGTTTGTATGATATTGCCACATGGTGGCTGGAACGATGGCATTTCCATTCATTTCATTGGGGGAAAGAATCCATCCATCCATCCATTTTCTGAGCCGCTTCTCCTCACTAGGAGTCGCGGGCGTGCTGGAGCCTATCCCAGCTGTCATCGGGCAGGAGGCGGGGTACACCCCGAACTGGTTGCCAGCCAATCGCAGGGCACATACAAACAAACAACCATTCGCACTCACACTCACACCTACGGCCAATTTAGAGTCTCCAATTCATGCTTGTTTTTGGGATGTGGGAGGAAACCGGAGCGCCCGGAGAAAACCCACGCAGGAGAGGGAGAACATGCAAACTCCACATAGGCGGCGCCGGGGATTGAACCCCGGTCCTCAGAACTGTGAGGCTGACGCTCTAACCAGTCGCCCACCGTGTCGCCTGGGGAAAGAATATTTGAGGTAAACGTTTTGAGCTCCAAGTGTCAACATGGAAGGAATTCAACTCATAAAACAAGACACCACTGTAACCTTTTCATGGTAATCCCTCCACTTTTTCTCCAGGTAATCCGGCTTCCTCCCACATTCCCAAAACATGTAAGGTTCATCAAAGACTCAATGCTGCCATTCCTTGTGAATGCCCTTAATGAATTAGTGTGAATATCTGTTTGTCTATATGTATCCGCAATGTCATTATCAGCTGGAATAGGCTCCAGCTCACCCACGACCCTAATTAGGATAAGCGGTATAGAAAATGGCTAAATAGGGTCTTACTCCTATCATCATAACAGTTTTGCTGGACTTTTATCTTTAAAAGGACTCAAGTTTCCCCCCACGGTGTGCATGATTGGCTGAAGACTATGAAAAGAAACCACATCCAGATAAGTCAGCTGCGTTTTATGTAACTTTCTTCATCCAGGCTCCTCCTTTTCACTCATGATGTTTCTTTGCAATAGGAACGTATTAGGTCACAGAAGAGATGGATGGTGCGTGTGGTCCGACGTGCAAGCAGAAAATGCAATTCAGGAAAATGATCAACATATCATTAAGGTTAAGTGGGGGGGAAATATGTCACGTGTGTAAACTGGCCCTTAAATGTGTCCTTGCGCATAAGGAGTCCAGACATATTTCTTGACCGTTGGCGCTCACCTTAAATTGAGACGACATCTCATGGGAAATTGACTTCTCAGCGGCTTGTATACAAGTAGTTGGGTCTCTGGAGTGCCTGCCCACACATCCAGTGTGAAATTAGAAACCGAGTAAATCTTAAGTTATCTGCCCAATTTTAGAAATGCGTCTGGGCGAGTCGTTTTGCACTTAGGCCTCACAGTTACGTAACAGTGGGGCTAATTTACAAAATAACCGCCCCGAGAGCAGGTTCCTCGGCCCACGACATGATCAGCTAGGCTGGGTGAAGATCCAGAGCCACTTTCAAGTTGAAAAGACTATAAATCACTGTTATTAAGATACCGGGGAACTGTTTCAAATTGTTGAAAAAAAGGCATAATATATTGGCGCTTTCCTTGTGGATGAACCAAGGAGGTCAGATTAGGCCCATCACTGCTTTGCCTGAGTCTCTTTGAAGATTTAAATTTCACTTTTTATTTTATAACCACATTTTCAACTTTGCAGGTGTGTCGTTTAAAGCAGTGTATCTAAAGACTCCTCTTTTTCAATCATCAACTTCTTTAACGCACTTTTGCATGTGCTCTCTCTTTCTCTCCTCCTGTCTTATTATGTGCTGAGAATTCCAGCCATCATGTCCTAAATACATGGTGAAATGACATGCTATTATTAGATATTTATTTTAAATATTGATTCTGCCGATGTAATGGCTGTTGTTAATTATGCATCGCTTAATTTCAGTGTGTAAGGTAAAGACAGAGGTTGAGATGCGTCGAAATGCGATCTGCAAAAGTAGTGCCCTGTCATGCGTACATGAGTCTTGTCGGCCACGTCGGAGTCAATTTGAGTGGAAATGCAACGAATGTCAGGTACATTATGTTAAAATGGATAAAAATTGTTACAATTTGTTTCATATGCTTGTATATATTTCTGAAAAGCTCATAGATGTATGAAAGAACTCCTAAATTAATGCATGAGGGATTAAATCCATTTTTTTTTTTTTTTACTCCATACGCAATCCATCTTTTTTTTTTAACAATATTTATTTTGCGCCATTATTGGAGCTCTCTGGCACTAATGGATTTTTAGCCATAAAGAATTAACAAGGTGTAGTAGCCTTTTTTGCCCATTTTCATCGGATTCAAATGATAAACTGTATTGGTGAGCATGAGGAACATATAGTATTTAAATATATTAATGCAACATGGGGAGTGCATATGGTCAGACATACCAGAGAACGTAGAAGAATGTAGAATTCCAACAGAGACGTAAAAGACATTGAGGGGAGATGCCTTGCACGGAGTACCAATCAAAAGTTCAATAACATCCGCTACCAATAACTAATACTGTACATACTAGACGTCTTACTGTATCTCCAAAATTCATGGTTTGGTTATGTACCTTGGTTTTAAGGTCAATGTTCAGTTCGCATTGGGTGTTACCAAGATTGACTCGGTGTTAAAAGCATGTTGCTAGGCATGACATCCACTCGCCAAAGGCTGAGCTGCGCTGTATTTGTTTATATTGTGGACGTGTGGCTAGAGTGTTAATCACTTACCTAATAAACTACTCACAAAAAGTTCAGGATATTGGGATTTGAGATAAAACTTCAGGATGATTAAATTAGAATTGGTATTTAAACACGCCTCTTCATCATGCTGTTCACATCATGAGACCAAGACAACGCTAATCAAAAGCACCAGGCCTTTGTGACTCTTCAAACAAGATGTTCTCGGAGGGAAGTGACATCAGCAAATATATAAAATATACATATATATTAAATAGATTACATATTTATTTTAAACTCAGAAATCACATGTAAGTGTATGTATGTACAGTAAGTATTCACAACCTTTGTCATGAAGCCCAAAATGGAGCTCAGGTGTATCCTCTTTCCAATGATCCTCACTGATGTTTCTACAGCTTAATTGGACCCCTCTTTTGGTCGATTCAGTTGATTAAACAAAATCTGGAAAGGCATACACCTGTCTATATAAAGTCCCACAGCACAAACCAAACATGAAGTCAAATTAATTTTCTGTTTATTATGGGGTGCTGTGTGGAGAATTTTGAGGGGATTTCTTTATTTTATTTTTAATTTAATGTGGAAATAATGAAGCGCTCTGAATACTTTCCTGATGGACTGTAAATATGAGGGTTGGGAATCACAGAGTAACTAGTGATATGTAGTTTTTTAAAAAAAAAACAGCAAAATAACCCCAGTCAGTTGTATTCTTGACTGTTTTGTGAGTCTCCTCTTGGTTGTTCAGATACGGCTGTGTTAACAGGATACGATATATTGGCGATATTGATTATGTGTGGGCTATCTCTTTGATTTTTACATATCCCCCACAATCAACTTTGGGGGCGGTAGATTATTTGATGCAGTATGAGCAGATTAGAAACATCGTCCTGTGAGTTCCCTCTGATGAAGGCCCAGTGGAAATCTGAAATTAGATCACTCCAGTTGTTAATTACCAGTGGCAGTGCAATAAAGCCTCTGCATCGTCCCCCTGCAAGCAGCCAAGTGAAGGCGATGCGGCCGGTTCGTCGGGTGCGCCGTCATTATCCGCGGACTTGTCGGCGCCGAAGACACAGCAGCCGAGGAGCGCCGCGCCAATGCTTTATATATATCTCCTTCAATGAAACGAGGTTCCTGGTTGTGGCTTAACATTGACGACCTATTTAAGTTCCAGCATCACCTTTCATCGCCTGCCTGAAAGTTGGTGAGGGAGGTCAATGTGGGAATAATGGACAGCTGGGATAAAGAGGCCGTTGGCAGCCGCTGGTTCGAATCGGGCTGACCAACTCCGTATCCAAATTTACTAGCACCAGTGTTGGGAGTACAGTACAGTGCTCTTAGTGCAAGATAGGGACTGAGACCTGCCGCTTATAATTGCCTATCTCAATAGTTTGAACCCTAAAGTGGTACCTCGGTTTAGGAGTTTTTCGAGTTACGAGCCATCACTCGGAACCTTTTTTTAATTTATTTTTTATATATTTTCTTTGCTTTGGGTTGAAAGAAAAACTTCGGTTTATGACTCAAGTGACCTTTTTCTGACCATGGGTCCTAAGAAAGTGAAGGCTGAGAAGTGGATGTCTTTTCTGCCCTCCCTCAGCAAACCATGTGCAGTTTGGCAGATAGCAAACAGTTCTTCAAAGAAGAGGTCAAGTGTGCTTGCTTCAAGCGGTTTATTGTTTCTCCCAGCTGAAACTTACTGTAGAAATAAACATAAAGAATTGACCAAACCACAGAACCTTGTTTTATGAAATTCTGCTAGCTTAATGCTAACAGATAATGCAAAATGCCATAGACCCCTTGTGGCAAGACGTGCATACTAAATGAAGCAACACAATGTCCATTCAACCATGAAAGCATGATGCAAAAAATAATTTTGACATTACAATTACTTATCTTATTATTGTATGTTTTCATATAGTACAATACTATAGAGTGGTATTTTTCATATTTGAAAAATTTGAAATTATTATTTTTTTTTCATATTTGAAAAATACGTTACAAAAATGTTGGGATTTTTTATGTAGGGGTGTCCCGATCCGATCTTTGAGATCAGTAATTGGTCCGATGGCAACGAAAAATAAAATAGTATCGGATTGGATCGGACTGGATCTCAAAGCTCAGATTTTAGCACTCTTATATAAGCAGTCCATTCCATGCTCAGCACTTTTATCCAGCAGCACATAGATGGTATGCAGAGCCCATGTGATCACAGCAACAGGTTGCTAAGGTGCTAACATAGTAGCAAGGAGTATGAGTGAATGTTGCTTGCTTAAAGTCGTTTATTGACACTGCAGTTGAAGTTTACTGTAAAGTTAAACACACAAAACAAAATAACTATGCATATTGAATGTTCAAATACATAATAGTCTTTGTTTCTTTCTTTGTTTTTTTTTTTTTTTTTTTTTTTTTTTTACCAAAAATTGCTAACTCAGTGTTAACACATTGAATGAAAAACACCATTGACGAGCTCATGAAAATTAGCATTGAACTTGTAACACTTGTAACTCTCAAAATAATGAATATTGGTACACAAACGCTATATAAACACATGCAAACAGGCACTATAATAACACTCTCTGGCATATATTCTTCAAACTCTGTGAAAAACATTATTCGGTGTGCTGAAACCTATCCCACTAACTCCAGGCGAGAGGCGGGGTACACCCTGTACCGGTCGCCAGCCAATCACAGGTTTTGCATTTTCCAATATTTGTTTTTATTTAGTTTTGACTTTTCTTTTTCAAATTCAGTTAGTTTTAATTAGTTTTTAGAGCAGGTTCGTTAGTTTTTATTCGTTTTTATTTTTCAAAAATGCTTTGTTTTAATTTTATTCGTTTCAGTCAGTGACAATTTATTTGAAATTTCTTGTGACTGTTTTGAAACTACAAGTAATATATATTTATAGCTATAAAAACCAAATACTGTTTGTAAAGAGTACAGACGTTCCATGTAAATTAGACGTATTAATCATTGTGTTTTTTGGCATTGTTGTCTGGTTCAAGACCATCGGTGTCCATCCATCCATCAATTTTGTATACCGCTTATTGTCATTTGGGTCATGAATGAGCTGGAGCTCATCTCATCTGACTTTGGGCAAGAGGCAGAGTACAACCTGTCAGCCAATTGCAGAGCCCTTATAGAAAAGCAGGCATTCACATTCACACCTAAAATGATGAAAAATTATAAAGTTCTGCAGTTGTTTCAGTGACGCGAGATGGAGTGGTCTACCATACAGTTCAGAGACAGTGATATTTTCATGGCTAATGGTGTGAATGTGAGTGCGAATGGTTGTTTGTTTATGTGTGCCCTGCGATTGGCTGGTAACCAGTTCAGGGTGTACCCCGCCTCCTGCCCGATGATAGCTGGGATAGGCTCCAGCACTCCCACGACCCTTGTGAAGATAAGCGGCTCAGAAAATGGATGGATGGATATCTTTCAAATGACGGTAATAAATAATAGAAGACATTTAAAAGTACATTGCCCACCACTGACTTATTTTATAGTATGGAAGATCACGCATTAGATTCCCAAACTTGCACACTCCAGTAAAGTTGAGCTACAATAGCAGGCTTTGTTTTCCCACATAAACACCTACATCCCCAGTGTGTGCTATTTGCATGTGATCAAAGCATCAGCCCACTTTCCGCATGCTCTTCCTCAAACTCAACACACTTGCTGCTACCCGCCCTTCCCCAAAAGAACCCTCACCACCCCCCAACCCCCTCCGGCCCCCACCTTTCTCCCTATTCCCCATTTGTCTGTCTTGTGTTTCATGTTTGCATCAGCTCTGCGAGCATTGTGTTAAATGTGTTTGCTTGTCAAACGGTGCTACGAGACACGCCAGGCGACCAGCATCAACTCACAAACACACACGGACACACATACACACACATAAGCATTACATGCCGCTGCTGCCACTTCTGCATCATCACGTTTGTAAATAAATATTACACCAAAGGTGAAGGACAAAGCACGGATAGGCCCGTATACTCAATGGCGGAGTGAATAATGTGAATATAACGAGGCGCTGGTGATGAAGATGCAGGCAATAATTTCTCAAATGACTTCATGTTGCTGCGCTATAAATAGTTGGTGTAAATAGTTGCACTTGTTATACAGAATTAATGCTCTATGACAAGAAATCTGCCGTTTTCCCTCCAATAGATGCTGCGCCCCAATTACTTGCCGGCTCATTCATTAACTTAAGACAAACGCCTCCCTCAAAATCGGCACATCCCTTTTCCCCATCTTAATAGACATTATTGTTCACACATGGACATGAAATAGTAAACTGCTGAGGCCATTTGAACTCAATTGCTAACCAAAACAGCAGTACTGTAGCACCAAATGACTTCCTATTATTAAAGGCGACATCGTATGTTTAATTTTCTTAATTCTTAACTTCGTCACTTAGTTTTTTTTTGTTTTTTTGTTTTTTACATATTCTAAACATTCAGTAACATCCTAAATCATGATTTGATACAGTGGTTCTTTACCTTGTTAACGGAATAGTTTTGGGGCTCCGTTTTCAAATGTTCTGTGTTGATAACACGTGCTTTGACCTTGACACGAATGTGAACCTTATGAAACTTTTTAAGAAATGAGCATATTCCTGTTTATTTTCAATATCCATGCGTTGCCCCCACCAACGTGGCCACCACGTAGGCACGTCGCTTAGGGATCAAACATCGCGCTGACATTTCTAGTATTCTGTTCATGACTGTGTATTGCTGTTAGCGCTCTAAAATCACTCCGCCAACCCTCTCTCCTGCAACGCTGCTCCCGAGATGAACATTTTCAAATTCGAGGCGCCGCACCGCTATGACAAACGCCCACCGTAAGCATCGCTTTGCCCTCGCAGCACACACGCAATGAATGGGTTCGTTGACAGCACCCTGCACCCTGCTTAGTGCAGTGTGAAAAGGTCTTTATGGACGAACGCACAGGTTACGAACCACTGCTCTGATACATTGAATTTTTTGAGTTACGAGCCATTGCCTGATGAATTCAAGCCAAAATCTGAATTGAAATGAAGAGCAAGTTTTATTACACCCCCATGCAGCTCAAGTGAACTGGAAAATGTGGCAATTAAGGTAACTTAATGCCCTCGCACATGGGCAAGAAGAGCCAAGTTGCTGAGCGTGAACAAGACAGTCAAATATAAAATGAGAACACTCTCAAGGAGCAGACACTCACCCTGAAGTAACCCGCTTACTCCACTCACTCCAGTTCTTGACGTCACTCTCTAGGCCACGCTCCTTAATGGCACAGAAAACATTAATACTACACTGTGTGTACTTGACTTCTAGCTTAATTACAACCAAGTTTTGTTTTTTATTTAAAAATTTCCCATGTTATTTTCGAGTGGTATTTTTTTTACGTAATATGGCCCAAATCTGCTGGAGCCTATCCCCGCTGTCTTCGGACGAGAGAGGGGTACACCCTGAACTGGTTGCCAGTCAATCGCAGGGCACAAATAAACAAACAACCAGTCGCACTCACATTCACACCTACGGGCAATTTAGAGTCTTCAATTAGACTACCGTGCACTTTTTTGAGACGTGGGAGGAAACCCGAGTACCCAGAGAAAACCCACGTAGGCACAGGCAGAACATGCAAACTCAACACAGGCGAGCCCGGATTTGAACCCGGGTCCTCAGAACTGTGAAGCTGTTGTGCTAACCAGTCGCCTACCGTGCCGCTTTTGTGGAAATACAGTGTATTTATTTGGACGATGGACAGCAACTACCGGCACTTGAGTTGTGATGTCAGTCCTGTGATTGACAGGTGATCAGTCTGGGCTGTACCCTGCTTCTCGCCCTGAATAGTAGAGCGCAGTGATTCTCCAAGTCAGGTAGCTCGTCATACGTGAGCTTCCTCTACATGAAAAAAAATCACAGAATTAGATGATGAAACTGTGCATGTTATTGTTGCTTAAATTTTTCAGTTTAACTAGTACAGTACATTTAAGTACAGTTCAGTTGTCTTTAACTTTGTTTTGGTTCAAACATTGATTTTGATCTAATTTGTATTTAAGTTTAGTGTACAATACATTTCATTTTAACAATTTTTATGTCATTATTTCCCGATATTTTAGAGTGTTAATGTTCCAACTATGCGTAATGTTACATTAGGTTAGGAATATAACCTATGCCTTGTTTTGAGTATTATATAGGCCTACTATGCTACTGTTTTAATGTTGGTAATCATGGTGGTAATTTTTATTTATGTAGCACATGGACAAAAAAATTTGAGACCCACTTCAGTAGTGCATGGATGGATGGAAAGTGACTAAAATTGTAGGAGTCATGTACAGTTGTTGATTAAAATATTATTATTATTATTATTTATGGAACATCAGATCTGACCCCAAGCTGTTACAGTGAAGCTAATACCATTTATATAATGTTGACTCTGTATGTGCATGTTTGTTGAAATACTTGAGCACGCGTGAGAATGCTGCAAGTATCGTGTGCTTGTGTGCATGTGCGTGTGTTTGTGTGTGGTGTGTGTGTGTGTTTGTGGGTGGGGGGGGCGCAAGGAGAATCAATTTAAAACACAATCAAAAGTTAAGAGGGATTAAAACTAGTGTGCCGAGATAGTTGAAAATAGCTGCAGAGCTTATACTAATGTAATCCAATTTAAAGGAGCCTTCCCCAAATATTTATTATTGAGACGCCATCTGTTTTGAAGCCTGTAGGGTCAGTCCAACATGCCGTTTGACACCAAGCAGGCTATTTTGTTGTCCTACATTCCTCCTTCCTTCCTTCCTGTCTGTCAAAATCTTCCAGAATAACTGATTCGCTCTGTCGTCGACTTTGTTTGTTCTCCTTGGCAAATCTGGAGCGAGTTTGCAGTTCGCTAAAAGTGAAATTTTAAGGTCAAAATCATTTCTGTGCCGCTTTGGTGAAAGATTATAATAAGAGGAAAGGAATTGGATGCTTGAATAATGTATTATCCCGTTGTTTGTTTCTGCGTGACGTTGCCTTTACGGGGTTATCCGAAGACTTAGTTGAAACTTTCATGACATACTTTCACACACAAAAGCCGCCTTCAAAAGAGAAGAGGCAGCTTGTCTTAAAATAAAGAGACTGTGGAGATGTCACACCTTCTCATCACATGGTAGCTCGTGATCGACAGAAGAAGTTGTCGGAAACAAGCTCATAAAGTACAATTAATGCCTGGGTCCAACTGTCCCTTTCCCCAAACTGTCAACATTCCCACGTGTGTTTGAGAGATTCTGTCATGGTGAGCTGAAACCAAGTTTTCAAGCTTGAACTTTTTGGCCATAATTCGAAAAGGTATGTTTGGCACAAACACAACATTGCTCGTCAAATAAGAACACCTCATTCTTGAGGACTGTTTTTCTTCAGCTGGAATTGGGGCCTTGCAAACGGTGGAGGGAATTATGAACAGTTCCAAATAGTCGTGTTACAGTGTTGCCACAAAACCTTCAAGTCTTTGCTAGAAAACAAAAAAATGTCATGAAAAACCTACGAGAACATCTTAAAAGTATATATTTTTTTGTTACTCAGAGGCATTTTAAATGGTGCCAGGTGTGTGCTGACACCCATTTAACATGAGCCTGAATGTGATTGGTGAATTCGGAATCCAGGCACATGCCCAGTTATAAGAGCGTGTGCACACTTGTTCAACCACATTAACTGTTTTTTGTTAGTTTGTTTTACTTCCCATCTTGTAAATATATTTTTCCAATTGAGTTGTATTGGTTATAGGTCACACTGATGGTGACATTTTTTTAAATGATTTGTGGTGGTCTCATTTTTTGTATGACAAATACCTGACATTTGAACAGGGGTGTGTAGACTAACTTCTGTAAATCCCGCTTCACTTGACTTCACTTGTTAGCCTAGCTGACCATGTCATGGCTGTAGAAACTCAGTTTGGGGCTGGTTATTATGTAAATTAGCCCTATTGTTGTATAACGGTGCAGAACAGCTCGCTTACGAACGCAAAAAAAACTGAAATAGGTAGATAACTAGAGATTTTCTTGGTTGTTTCATTTCACACTTGCTAGATGGACAGTTATTATTACAATTATTACAAAGTCATTTTTTCATAGTTTATCCCTTCCAGGCTTGATGCAGCTCACTTGTTTAACATTCGTAACTGCCATACAAGTGCAAAATGAAGTTAAGAACTGTTAATATTAAATGATAAAAGCCATCCATCGTGTAGCTACCTATAGCGTTGATGATGCATGACTGGGAGGGGTGTCTCCTCACATAAATTATTAAACGTTAGCCAGGTCAAAAACTGACATTGGGTACCGCTTTCCAATATTGCAGTGAGTTCATCGTAAAGGTAGCTCCCGTGTTGGCTGTGCATGTAAGATAGGGGCCAATGTGTGGATGTATGGATGGAGGTATGGAGAGACTTGCTCTGAGTCTCTTCTGTGGAGAAGGACGGACATGATAGGAGGAAGAGGAGGAGGCTTGGAAGCAGAGATTACTGCATGAGATAGAGCAGGGGCGCTTAAAGAGGATCACTGTATCTTCACACAGGACTTTACATGGCTCCCTGAGGGCTTTTGACTGAGCCGCACACTTTTTATCCTTCGCTTCATCTCATACACACACACACAAAGCGAGAGAGAGACACACATACATGACACAATGCCATACCTTTTTATTTTGGAAACTAATAAGACCTGCACCCTGGTCTTAAAGCCATTTATTAGATCCTATCCGTGTTATCATGCTGTTTTAATGATGATGTGATCTTATCTCCTCATCAGGCCCCCTTGTGGTAGCATAGGAATATGCTGCCCCCCTTGGACAAATTGTGGTATTACACCATGCTCCAATTGGAGTTTTGGGCAGTTTGAGACCTAACACAAAACCATTTATGAATGAATATACAGGGTCATTCCAGAATTGGAGGAAATTTAGTAATGTTTAGTAAGTTTTTTGTAATGTCACCCCCCCCCCCCCCACCCCCTCAAGAAATGTTTATTTACATTTTGTTTAGATTGTATTTGTCATATATATTTTGTTGTGTTGCGGGCAACACTGTTATAGATACTCAGGCACCTGCAAAACATGTTTCAAAAATATTACTGAATAAATTATTTATAATTAAAGTTACATTTGATTTGCATACTAATTTTATTTTATTAATACCCCAATAGAGGTAATAGGCTTGCAACTAACAGGGTGGTAAATCAATGCTAATGATGATATTTTAGCTAAAGAGTACATGCTAGCTGTGCTAGCTGCTATGCTAACTGTCAAGAACAACCTGAGCTCTGTATTAACAAAATAAATACTTTTATGTTAATGTCATTGGTTTGAGTAACATTCGATTACGACTGGAAACACTGACAAAAGAAAAAAAGAAAATCCATGTGCACAGCAATTACTTTAATCCTGTAATTTCTCCTGAAGCATGTAGCGCACTTTTTTCTCTCTTTCTTTAGGTGGCTAAAAAGGTTTGGTAAAGGTTAGTAACAGGGTTGACTGTATGTTGAGTGACAATTTGAGAATATAATTGCTAGTATGAAAAATAAGTGATAAAACTAAGTTGTAACAATTACAAGGAAGATATATCATCAAAATCACACACCCCAAAAATGTCATCTGAACCAAAATGCGTCGCAACAAACCTCATGTTGTCGCTCTCTTCTCCTATTGGTCACAAGAATGTAAACAGAAAAAAATATTGGTGTGTACGCCAGCACAAATAAACAACATGGAGAAAAAGTTGCATTTGCTGATAGCTTGCACCTTAAAAACACCATTCGCGTACATTATCCTGGTTCGCATTGTGTTTGGAGATATGTCTGCTGCATGCGCCACATACACGGATCTGCACACTAATTCTTAAGTGTAATTTGGCAGCTTGGTCATGAAGAGCTGCCTCTCCGAGTTAAAATACTATCGACATTGTCTTGGAGTCTAGCTTGGGCTTCGTAGTCTGCCTCAACAAGTAACCACTCCGTAACTCTGCCCTTAGTTATCGCGGCAACTAATGCTGTACTCATGTGGGCACAGCCCCAAGGTAGAGGGGGCAAAGTGAGCACTGGCTCATTTGTATTAGACCCCCCCCCCCCTCAAAACTGGCTAATAACAACAAGGGTGGAAAGCAGGTGTGTCAAACTCATTTTCATAGCAAGCCACAACGTATGGGCCGTCCTGTAAATGTGCACTCACCTCATTGTATTATTACATTTACACAATTACCCCTGAATTTCGTTGTTATTATACATTTTAATGGAGGCGTAGGTACCGAGCCTGTCATGAATAGGTAAAATCCGCAAATAATTGACACCCTCCCCAAATGAGGTTTGTAATTGCAAATAGATGCCACAAGATGGCGGCAAGCACTTGAACTGCAGGAGATTATAAAGTACCAATGCCATACATCTAGCATGTACACAATCATATGACCCTGTATTACCTAAATGACAGCATTCAGTTGTGAAATTATTCAATAAAAAAAAAAAACACCTTCACCTGAGGCTTGGCAATACAATTAGCTAGCATACAAGCCTAAATAATATGCTAGCACAAACTGACGTGACATCGTGATTGGGCTGCAAATATGTACACTGACACTTTACACATACCTGGAGTAACTCCCTTTAAAAACCAAAGATCAAGGCCGAAACCTTGGTGTACTGAGAGATTCCGACCTGACTTTCAACAATGACAAATACATGACTAAAATAACCTTCAACCATCTGAAGGAACATATCCAGAGTGAAGGCCTGCATGTGCCAAGCAGACCAGGAGAAGCTCATCCATGCTTTTATCTCAAGTAGACCTGACTATTGTAACGGTCTTCTGACTGGACTCCCCCCCAAAAGAGCATTAAACAACTCATTCAGAATGCAGCAGCTCGGATTCTGACCAGAACAAAAAGGTCAGAACATATTACTCCAATTCTTAAGTCTCTACACTGGCTCCCAGTCAGTTTTAACATAGATTTTAAAGTTCTACTACTGGTCTATAAATCACTAAATGGTTTAGGTCTTCAATACATGAAATAAATGCTAACGGAATATAAACCCAGTAGGGCTCTGAGATCGACAGACTCAGGTCAAATAGTGGATCTCAGAGTCCAAAACATACATACATGGCGAAGCAGCATTTAGCTATTATGCTGCACACAAATGGAATAAGTTGCCAACAGAAGTGACGTCAGCCCCAAGTGTGAATCCTAAATCCTATTTTAAAAACTCTTCTTTTTTTATTATTTATGCTTTTTAGAGCATTTCCACTTATAAATGATCTTTCTTGCACTGTACGCTGTATTAATTGTATTTTTTATTTTTCTCTTTGTTTTAAATATTTATAAGCTGTTTTTTTCTTTGTTTTTAAATGCTTTTAATCGTGTAATCGTGTTTTGATCGATTTTAATCGTGTTTGCTATATAAATAAATTTGGTTTGCTTTGCTTTGCTTTACACACATGGTATCAAATCATTACAATTACATTTTCTGTATTTACACACAAATAATAAATGTAAGGGAATAAAGGAAAATGGCAATGGCAAAGTAGACGATACAGCTAGTAATACTGCAGTGGGAAAGAAACAGAAACATGCTTTCAGCTTTACTTTTGATTGTGCATGAGGTGCAATGCAAGGACTGCCAACAAAAAAGGACACCTCACATGCAGACAAGAAAAACACTATTAATTTTTTAAACCTTACAACAACACCAAGATTCCACCAGATTGCAACCTAGTAATATTTTTATTGTTTTGTCCTGAGAAACAGCAGATAGTGTAGATGAACTTTTCAGCGAATAGATCAAGATTGGTCCCCCCTCAAAGAATCTATGAATTTGCGAATGCCAAACTGTGAGTATGCATGAACTGTATATATTTTTAACAACAAATTGAATTTAAAATCAGAGGTCATGGATAATAGTGACTACCAAATCTAAATACTATTGGTTGATTTATGTTGTGAAGGGATTTGGTGACAAACATGCTTCTAATAGCTATGAAAAGTCAAGAAAACTTTGTTTTACAGACTTGCTGCCAAAATGAAAACTGCAAATCCATTTAGCAAGAAACATGAAGTAGACAGATTTTATTTCCATCCATCCATCCATTTTCTGAGCCGCTTCTCCTCACTAGGGTCGCGGGCGTGCTGGAGCCCATCCCAGCTGCCATCGAGCAGGAGGCGGGGTACACCCTGAACTGGTTGCCAGCCAATGGCAGAGCACATAGAAACAAACAACCATTCACACTCCCAGTCACGCCTACGGGCAATTTAGAGTCTCCAATTAATGCATGTTTTTGGGATGTGGGAGGAAACCGGAGTGCCCGGAGAAAACCCACGCAGGCACGGGGAGAACATGCAAACTCCACACAGGCGGGGCCGGGTATTGAACCCGGGTCCTCAGAACTGTGAGGCTGAGATGTTATTTGCTTCACAAAATAATGTTGAGGGCCGGATCTTACCCCAGGGCCGTGAGTTTGACACATGAGATGTCAAGTGATGTGACGTGATTGCTCGCTAGTGCAGGTGTGCAAATTGCTTCTGCTCTGCTGTCAGAACCTAAGCACTTTGCCAGGAAATAAAATAACTTGCAGCTCTTTACTCTTAAGTTTGGGAACCCTCTGTCCTAAACGATTGTGTACTTTGAAGAGAAGAATCCAATTAGCAGCAAGACATTAAGCATAATTTCCCCCTTGGGCAAAGTGGAAATTAGGACAATGTTTTATGGAAGCTTCATAGAATCCTATCTGAGTGGCATTTATTGGCAGATTCCTCTTGAGCTGGAATTTCATCTCAGAGCGCCTCTGTCTGCTCTCATCCCAGATGGAGACAGCCGTGGATTAAGTCAAGATTTTCCTCCTTTTCATAAACAAGTGAATGACACTAAACCTGCTCAATGAAGCAGACAACAGAGTATTATCCCTCCCCCCTTTATCATCATCATCTTCATCATCACCATTACCATCATCATACCATCCGTCTTCAGCCCACCTGATCATCCGCCCTGATTGGTGCCCTGGCTGCACAATGTTGATTAATCAAGATGAAATATTGCATCATATCAGACCAGACCTCGGATTCCAGACGCCCTCATTCCGAAAACCTTTCCGGGACTTTTTTTTCCCCCCTCAATTTTGTTGTTGTTACGTAATGTTACAGCAGATCCAAGGCGGTTTATTGGTTAGCGCTAGCTGGTGCTGGAGATGAAATTTTAGCTGAAACAGGATTTGTGGAAGGGGGACGGTTTAAAAAAAAAATGGAACACGGAAAAAAATGACAATTCCTCTGAACACCGAAGCTGCTCCACATTAAGAATGAAAAACGCCTGTAGGCAAAATGGCGGTGTCAGAGATGTCCATCTCAGGCATGGAATAGATGCTTGAATGTGACCTCAGCAAAGGCAGTATGGGAGAAATGTTTACATTTTTTAACACATACAGGTTTTTTTTACACATCACAGGTTTTTTTCTTTCTTTCTTTGAGTACATCAAAAGCTGTTTCAATAATTCAGCCTTTACAAAGATTATACATATATTGTGTTGAGATTTGATGAAACAACTACAATTACTCATTACAGTCAATAATCATCCCTTGAAAAAGAACAATAGGGACTATTTCATAAAGAGGGATATCTTGAACACACTCATTCATTTTTTAAATCAAATCCACACCAAACCAAAAAAAATGCAATACTTTTGTTTTTGCTCCCATTTTTCTGAGTGAGCTGAACCCAAAGATTTAAGACTTTTTCTATGTGCAGAAAGGGCCTATTTCTCTCTAATATTGTTCACAAATCTGTCTAAATCTGTGTCAGTAAGCGCTTCTCCTTTACCAAGATAATCCATCCAACACACAGGTGTGGCATACCAAATTGATTATTGCTCAGGTGGGCCTTAGGCTTCCCACAGTAAAAGGCCACTTTAAAATGTACAGTTTTATTGTACTGACCCTTTGCCTTATTAATCAATTATTTTCAAATGTATTTTATTCTTACATTTGATCAACATTAATTTTCAGTGTATTACATTTAGCAAAGTTGTTTAACATTGAAGTATTTAAATATACAGTAAATAGTCATATAGAGTTAAATTTGTATTTTATTTTAGATTATTGCGTGTATAATATACATAATCTATATAGTTTTTACAATTTATTACATTTTTTTTGTTCTCACTTTATTTTAATGTAGTAAAATTCGTAACGTTTTTGTATGCCATAATTAATTGTAAATATTTTTACAATGATTTGTATAATTTATTAATAATTTATATTTGTAATAGTAACCCCAGGATGGAGTGCTTAGCATGACATGTCATGATTTCATGTGAAGCAAAGTGATTAGCTCATGTTAATTTTTGGTGACTCTAGTATGATCGTGTGTGTGTGTGTGTGTGTGCGCGCGCGCATGCCTGCGTGCATGTTACATCATATCCATGTCCGGCTGAGCTGTTTTCCCTCACGTGAGGTGAGAGGATTGAACCCAGGATTGTTCGGGGGATTAGTCAACAGGATTTGGCAGATTGAGAAATTAAGGAAGAGGAGCGCCACTGAGGGAGAGGTCACTTTGCCCTCAGGAGCAGCAAGGAAAAAAAACAAAAAAACATTGAGTCACTGCAAGTAAACTTTTTCAGGTCAAAAAAACAACTTGTCCAAATGTGCGCATCCCCACTCAGCCCAGCCCACCCCAGCCAGCTCCAATCTCCTAATTCCCTTGCCTTGCACATAATGGAAGCGCCAGAACAGGAAAGACATTCTCGGCTCAACAGATGTGGACGTTCCAGCTGTCTGTCTGTCTGTGGATCACAATGCTCTCCCGCTTTTGATTGACCATTTTATCTGGAGCGCTAACCTCATCAAAGCTTTCTGGAGGACTTGATTTATTTTGTTTTTTTTCCCCACCTCTTTGTTGCTTTTGCCTCACTAACATTCCAAACTGGAGACGCACTCGGACTCCGACTGCTGGGATCAGCTGATCCAGCTCCATCTGTCTGGTTCTGGGGACTGGGCGCCCTGTGAGTTGCTCCATCAATCTCTGCCTTTATTAAATGGAGTTTTTGTTAACACACTTGCAATTGGGGAGGTGCAGTAAATGCTCTGCTGGTGTCTATTCAATGGCAAATTTCACTAATATGATTGATTTGCCATTTATTCTTTATGATCAGATTTCTTGTGTGAAATAATTTCTTTTTTTCACTGTCCTTTACGCTACCTACAGGTACATTTATTTGTTGTTTTATTTTTCTTTAATATTTTCTTCGCACACATTTATCACTATATTTTGTCTGTTTAGACATCCTCACTTTAATTCATACAAATCTGATCAAATATATTCTCGAAGCCAGCAGGATTAATACTCACTGGTCAATTCATTCAATTTAATGAGGTTCATTTGCGAGAGCTGTATTAAAGACCCTGTAAAGTCATTTTCGTGATTTCATTCTGAATACGTTAAATAATATTTTTTGAAATAAATGCTGAAAACGTGGCACGGTGGACGACTGGTTAGAGCGTCAGCCTCACAGTTCTGAGGACCGGGGTTCAATCCCCGGCCCCGCCTGTGTGGAGTTTGCATGTTCTCCCCGTGCCTGCGTGGGTTTTCTCCGGGCACTCCGGTTCCCTCCCACATCCCAAAAACATGCATGAATTGGAGACTCTAAATTGCCCGTAGGTGTGACTGTGAGTGCGAATGGTTGTTTGTTTGTATGTGCCCTGCGATTGGCTGGCAACCAGTTCAGGGTGTACCCCGCCTCCTGCCCGATGATAGGTGAGATGGGCTCCAGCACGCCCGCGACCCTAGTGGGGAGAAGCGGCTCAGAAAATGGATGGATGCTGAAAATGTGCAAAGACTGATAACAATTTAGTAGAGAATTGTGAAGATAGAGTGTTAAAACTATTTTTCACCATTTCAGTTGTCCGGATTTTTTGGGTACGCACACAATTACTCAATTTTGAATTCTGGCCTGAGTCAGCCCTTCCCCACTATACAAGTATCGAGCGCTGTTCCATTCCATCAGTGGCTATTTGGCGCAGTTGCCAGTTCCTTAGTAATAATAAGTTGGACAACTTGGTCGTTGGCTTGATGTTTCCTGATTTTGGAGACTGATTCTATATACTTGACAATATTTTTATTCCTTAAAATTTGGCAGGCTTGTTAACAATACTCAACAACAATGCTCTGTGATGTGTAAGATGTTTTTATTGTCACTTTAAAGGGCATTTAAACGTTTCACCTTTACAAAGGTGTTAATGCTAACTGCTAATGCTAATAATTAACAGTATGTTTAATATTGCATTTGTAGGAGAGCTAAAAAGAATAATACAGACAGCCGTTTTATATTTTCTAAAAGCTAACCAAAATATTCCTTCCAGTTCTATGCAATTCATTGCAGCTCTACAGTGATCCAAACTACAATTATGTTAACAAGTAAAATATATTCAATGTATTACATTTTTATAATATAATGTTTAAAAATCCTACTAATACATTGGAAATATGAAAAATATATATGTTAATCAAAAGCAAGCATTATTTTACTGTAGCTCTTGTATTGAATCTCGTTAGATGGTTGTAACTAATATTGTGATCAGTAATGCATGAAGCATTTACCCTAATTTATTGTAAAAAAAAAAAAAAAAAAAAAAACCTAGATATTTTTTGTTGAAGTGCATGTATATCTAATGAAGTGGCCAGGCTGTGTATTAGTGTAAACATGGATGAGTTTTTAATTTATTTTCTAAATTAATATGAATGTTTTAATTCATGAATTATGATTTTTTTAATATTAAAATTATCTATGTATTTTCTTTGTATGCTTCCTATATTTGATACCTTTGTTTTTAATTCACAATTCAAATTAAAAAAAAAATAATAATTACATAAAAATTTTTATGTTGGTTTTTAGGTTATACTTTTTCCATCCTGTGCTGTCATTATATCAGGTTAATGATTTTATGTGCAGCAGAAGGACTAGGTTTTGTGAATTGTTAGTGACTCTAATGAAGGTTTTTTTTTCTTTTGTAATATTTTAATGCAGTGATTCTAAAAGCGTGGCACGCGGACTCCCTCAAGTGGTATGCGAAAGAATCACTGAATGAAATGTTTAAATTGTGGCTTGGCTTAAACAATATATATATTTTTTAATGCAGCACAGTACCTTTGTTAAGTACAGTTCAACTGTATTTAACTTAAGTAAAATACATTTGTATGTATTCTTTTTAAAATGGTTTGTTTTCAAACATTTAGGTGCAACATTAATTCGACTTTTTTGTGCGATGCATTGAAATGTAATCAATATTTAAGTACTGTATTTTGTCCCTACACTGTATTTAAACCCAGTGTTAATGTTCAAAGTGTGCATAATCTTACAGTGCCTTACAATAACATAAAATATACTTTTTTCAGAATAAAATCTCCACCTAACTTTTGTTGATCACTAAGGCCTACTGCGCTACTGTTTTTTAATGTCTGTAATTTGGGTGGTACTTGGAATGCTACTGTAAGTATTTTTCAAGGTGGTACTTAAATGTTGCGCTTGCAATAAATATTCAAAACAGCTCGGCGTAAGATGCAGTGCAGCTGTACATCACTCCAAACTACGATCACAATAACAAACAGATGCCGTACAATTTTCAACTATAATAATAATAATAATAATTTAAAAAATACAAACAATACATAGGAAATATTGTAAAATGACTGTCTGATTGAAAAGTGAGCATTATTATTATATTTTGTATAGAAGTCTTGTATTGGATCTCATTAGATGTGTACAGAATATTGTGGTCAGTTAAGTATCCAAATATGATGAGCAATATTAATGTTAATACATGTAATATACTGTATGTGTGTGTTTCATGATCACAGGTGATGACAGCCAGAAGTTGGAAATCCCGCGGGAGGAGATGGAGGTGGTCAAGGGCCAGATGGTGGTGCTGCAAGCCTGGTACAGCCCCAGCTCGGACATTTCCAAAAACACCGTTGTTTGGCAGTTCTTAACCGGGCACAAGCCCAAGCAGGTGAGGTTTAAAAAAAAAAAAAAAAGAAAACACACACACACAAACGTGTCATGTGTAACCGCGTGCTGACCTCCACTGGAATTGACAATGGTAATCATCTTTAGTGGGATTAAAGAAGACAGTGTGAATGGAGGTCATTGTAAAACTGTTACAGGGGAATATGGTACTGTACGTACAGTATACCGAGTAGGGATGATATGATACAGGAGTAGCAGTAGAGCACAAGTTAACCACTGTATCAGTAGTTGTAGTAAGTACGTAAAATAACGTTAAACCACTCATTCTTTCTTGATGTCTGATAAGTACCTGTGTAAAAAAAAAAAAAAAAAAAAAAAAGACGGGTAAAATTAGATGTACCTGATTCAACACCTGTACTTATGTGAGTAAAAGAAGAAAAGAACGGCTTGAAATTTGCTTGATTACAAAATTAAAAATTAATTATATCGTCAATTATTTGCAAAAAAAAAAACGGTTTTGATAACTTGCCCCAAAGAAATTTAAGAGAGAGAAGAAAAACACATTACTTCTCGCACGTTGTTTTTTTAAACCAAGAAATAGCTAGCAGCTTTTATGCTATCAAAACAATGTGTTCCCATAACTTTGCTAATGTTGTGAGCTGACTAACAAAAAATACAATGTTAAATTATCTCATGATAAGAGAAAAAATACACTTTACTGGTATGTATTTTCAGAATAGACTGAGAATCTCTGAACGCCAGAAGATTATGGTTTTTAGGCTGTTTCAAGACAACGCATTCGCTGAGAATCATTCTTGTTGGTAACAACATGAAAAAAGAAATGTCTTAAAGTGTTTGACTTTACCTTTCTCTATTTACGTTTTTTTATGTCGTGTCATGAAGGTTGAAAAAAACTAACGAGCCTATTTTGACAAAGGATTATTATAGGGATTTCCATTCATTTCAATGAGGAAAGATAATTTGAGATGCGAGTGTTTTGCAGTATGAGCTTGGTCATTGAAAAAATTTAACTTGTATCTCACGACAACACTGCATAGACTTCTCAGGTGCAAATTTTCTATAATCTGTCACTAAGGATATTTTTATTCATCTCTCAAACCAAGCGGGAGGATGACTGGCACGATATGTCCTGAGAGGCCATTTTAGGGTGTGTCTGCTCATAATGATGCTCTGCAAAGATTAAGATTATTGCATCACTTGTCACGTCTAATTCATTCAGGGAGCAAGTGAACCTAATGACATATTTCATCTGCACGATAAATATTAGCACATACAGTATGTGTATATGTTTGTGTGTGTGTGCGTGAGTCTTGGCATGATTAATATAATCTAAACAGTTTCAATGTCTGATGCCTGGCGGCTTATCTTGCACAGAAAATCAGAAATGTCGCCACTTGCCATCTGCACACATCAGGATTAACTTTATGATGGACGTCCATTTGTGTTTCTGTTTAATCTGCACAACCAAAATATGCTCCACAGCCAATACAATTAAAATGTATGATATGCAGTATGCATATCTGTCATTTTACTAATTAGTAAAAGTAGTAATGCCCCGTGCTACATTTCTCTCTCTCTCTCTCTCTCTCTCTCTCTCTCTCTCTCTCTCTCTCTCTCTCTCTCTCTCTCTCTCTCTCTCTCTCTCTCTCTCTCTCTCTCTCTCTCTCTCTCTCTCTCTCTCTCTCTCTCTCTCTCTCTATATATATATATATATATATATATATATATATATACAGTATACATTTTCTTAGGTAACTTTTTGGCTACATTGTACTTGTCATAGCACATAATTTTTACTTTTGCTTGAGTATTTATGTTGAGAAGAAACTCTACCTCAATTATTTTCAGCTACATTCCGCTCGCTACTTTTATTTTATGTAATCTTTTATCTATGATTGCTCATAAGATCTGTTAGTTTTGGTTTGTCAGAGACTTCTGTCACAGGACTCTATTTCACCAATCCGTAACCACTAGCAACGTTTGACTCCATTTCACCAATCAAATGGTTAGCCAGTCACATGATCACACAAAAAGGGCTCATTTCTTTATTTGCAGCATCCTAGGTCCTCACTCATTTGTTTACATGTTAGCACCTCCCACCAGAAATAATGTATTTATTGTTTTAGTTAATATGACATTGTTGGGCAATATTTGAAGTTGTACATTCCGCTTTTATATTTTTTTTCTAGTTGGTGTTCAAAAAAGTTACTCAGCAGTTTTTTCACTGAAAATTTACTCTTACTGAAGTAATAATTTGAAGGACTGAGTTATATTTTCTAAAGTAAAGTTTTCTTGAATAATTATTTTGGCTACTCTACCCTTCTCTTCTAATTACCACGCCACGTGTCCGTAAAGGTGATCAACTTCAGCTCGGGGGAGGTGGGCCACGGTCAGAACAACTTCAGCAAGCGGGTGGGCTTCAGCGCCGCCATGCCCTCCGCCAACCTCTCCATCTTCATCAACAACACGCAGGAGTCTGACTCGGGCATCTACTTGTGCAGCGTCGTCATACCCGGGCGCAGCAGCCCTGCCGGACAGATGCGCCTTAATGTCAAAGGTAACCAGCATCGCCACATAAAAGTTACGTTTGCTCAGAAACGCCACACAAATTAACCACCTATCCATTTATCATCCTTTTAAGGGAATAAAGGCCTTCCTCAAATAGACACTTCCCTATTCCCATCAGGAAACCGAGCAAACATATAAATAGTTTTTTACTTCATGTATACATACAATGTTTTCGCCGGGTGCGTCAGCCACTTTACACAAATACATGGCTCCCTCAAACAGAGGGCTCTAGTTTCCCGTCTCATGACATACAGTATTGTAATACACCGTATAATATTTTAACCAGGCATCATTATTTATTAATGGGAGGGGGACTCTACATTACACTACACTCTACAGGCCAATAAAGACCTCTCCCCCAATAATTCCTTCCTTCCTACCCATTCAAATAAATAAATGCCCCCAGCCACTATATGAGGAAATGTTTTTTTTTTTTTATTGGGAACACATTCATACTAGATGTACACATACACGTATGGTCTTTATTTACTTGCAGGGTGCGTCAACCACTTAAAAGTAACAAACACCTTTCTCAAATAGATGCCTCCCTTTTCACATCAAGTAAAAAAAAAAAAAAGGTTTGGTGTCATACTTTGTAATATACATGATTCAAACCAAGCATCATTATTTACATATTAGGTGGACATAAAAACTCTTTCATAGTTTGATCTTATTCTAAAAAGACGTTTGTACAAATAAAGACCACCCCCCCATGAGGCACCTTCCCCGAGGCGTCTGAATAAATAAACACCCTGGGGCACTACATGTGGAAATATGTTTTTCATTAGGAATGTGTTCAAACTGTACAGTATGTATTCCTCTGGTCTTTATTGACTTGCTGGGTGCATCAACCAAAGATGAACGCCTTCCTCAAATAGACACCTCCCTTTTTACATCAGGAATAAAGCGTTGTGATATATTGTCATGTACCTTATTTTAACCAAACATCATGAGTTGCCAGTGAAAAGGTGTTTTGAAAATGTCTCTCGAGAGCCAATGACAAGTACTGTATTCTAAAATGCATTTACAGAAAATAAACACATTCCCCTTTTAGATACCTCCCCTCTACGTCATGAGGAATGATATAATTCTAAAAATGCATCGCACTTAATAGAGCCCCCTCTCCCTTATGAGACGTCCCTCCCTTCTGCAGTTTAGTCCACAGAATGATTAACACCCCCAGCCACTATACTGTATATGAGGATGCTGTATGTATATGTGTGTTTACTGTATATTTACTTTTGATTGGTACATACAGTATGTACAGTATACATAAACCAACTGCAGAGTAACCTATAGCATAGTAAGCTATTGAACACACTGTGGGGTTTACATGGAAAAGCCTTTAAAAATACACTTGTTTTGTCCAATGAATAATAGGGGTTGAGCGACTTCAGATTTTTTTTCTGTAGTTGACGTTAAGGAGATGATAATAGAGTCAAGTTCCAAAATAGTGTATTTCAGTGCTTTCTGTCTAGTTAAACGTCCTTCAGTATTGTTTTTTGCGGGGACGACAACTTAGGCACTTTTCTTTCAACAAGCTTGATCCTGTAGTATCTTACATGGTAAGATCTTGTCTTCCCAGTTCCACCATCTCCTCCAGTGTGCACGATGTCGGGCGAACCCGTCGTCGAGGGCAACGTGACTCTGAGCTGCAAGTCCGCTCACGGCAAGCCCGTCCCTCAGTACAAGTGGACCAAGACCGCCCCCATGCAGGAGGTCTTCTTCTCGCCCATGCAGAGTGAGTAATCATCAAGAATCAACTAATGAGCGTACACTACGTGGGCAAAGGTATTGGGACGCCTGCTGTAACAGCTAACTAAGACTTTTAGAGCAATTCCGAGGTTCATCAAGTTCAGTGGTTCTCAAACGTTTTAGAACAAGTACCACCTAAAACAATAAAAAAAAATACCGAGTTCTCCAGGTACCACCATCATGACCAACATTAAAATACAGTTGCTTAGTAGGCTGAAGTTTTCAACAAAAACGAGGAAGAGGTTTTAGTCCTTAAAGTATATTTAACATTACGCACAGTTTTAACATTAACATTGCCCTTAAATATAGGAAGAAAAAAAAAAAGATTTCAATAACGATTAAATTAAATTCTATTTCACATAAAAGCAAAATAAAAATTTGACCTAAATCCATTTTTGAAAACTAATGGTTCTTAATGATTAAATGCAAAAAAGTTGTACTTACTATATACACATTACGCACGGTTGGAGCGTTTAATTCAGTGATTCTGTTGCATACCAGAAGAGGGATCTTGTGGACTACGAGCTGATACCACACTTTGAAAAACACTGACCTAGCTCTGGGGAACAAAAAAGGGTCTTCCTCACGAACATCAGAATTTGTTTTTTTGTGCCTTTTCAAGCAACCAAAGGACGCTTAACATTAACTTAAGGGGGGTTATTAGAAATGTGTGTGCACGTGCGTGCATGCGTGTGTTTGTGTGTGTGTGTGTGTGTGTGTGTGTGCGCATGCGTATGTTTGTGTGCGTGTGCACTTTAGTGAACAGATGGTGCTTGAGCAGTTTTTTGAAAATATCAACGCATCATCACCGATTTTGGTCAGAAAAGAGTTGCAGATTTGTGGGGCTACAGAAAAAAAAATCTGCATAAATAAATTGAAAAATAAGAAACAAAAATCGTAACATAACTATCAAGTTACACACTACTGATTAATTAATTGAGTAAGAGGTGCGTCTCAATACATTTGTCCACATAGTGCAAGTTGAGTTGCAACCTTGAGTGTGACAACTTGAGGGTGCGTTCACACCGCAAAGGTCACTTGCCCCCCAAAACCGACCAACGTGACCGTGATTCATCCTCTCCGTCGCACTCCACGGTCTGTAAACAAACTAGTCGCGAGGTTTAAAAACGCTGTATAGCGATGGGTCGGACAATTGTTCGGTAGATATCGAGAGAGCAGACGATCACCAAAGAGGACTATAAAGCCTTTTTTTTTGTGTGCATGCTTGGTGAGTATCCAGAGTGACTATGAGCCTGACGAAAGAGGATCATAGGTGGAAAAGGCCGGCGAGACAGTGGCTTGTAAATAATATAAACATACTGACAGATGATGATAGAGAACAATATAGCAGGAGTCAGCATTCCTGTTGAAGTCTTTTGATGCAGATAACAGAGACATTCACATCAAACTTCATTTAAAAAAGGCCAAAATAAAATGTTAATGCACATTTCAAAATATTGCAGAATAAAAGCGCGGGTATGATATTAACTTTGATGTTAATCTTATATAACATTTAGTATGCACCAAAGCCACACACTCTGAGAGGATTAAACAAATGGACATGATAATTAGAGAGCTTTAGGCTTGTTTGTTGGCTCACTTCACTGGCTTCCTGTTTATTTACACATTTGGCTCATGAACATTTACTAAAACTCACAACAACAACATATGCAACAATATGCAACAAAAAATATAGACACTAAAATAAAAGCCATGTCTTTTTCGTGTATTTTCTTTCTGTAATCTAGTTGCACACACTGCATCCATTAGAAGAAAATTTAGCTTTGACCTTTTTCAGTTTCACATAATTGTATTTTGTCAGCTTAGTAATTACGACATTGGGCTCTATTTTCGTAGATGGCGTGGCTGCGCTCAAGCGTAAAAACTGGCATATCTTTATTTTCTTGCAAGCACAAGACTTGCTGTGCCTGTTTGCCAGTTTGGCAGACCGGTCTGCGCCAAGCTGGGCATAGTGACGCAGCAAGGGTGTGCCCCTGGAGAACCGCTTGGTGGAGTGAGAATTTGGTTTCAGAAAGTCTGTCTCAACTTACGCCTTCTGTGACCATGTCTACGTTTTAGCGCAGGTGCTCCAATGCGATTTTGGTGAATTTTATCGGGCATACAATATGGAGGCAGACAGACACTACACATCATTCTAGAAATGAATTCATTGAATGAGTATCCTTATTATTATATTTTCGAAATCATCCCACGTACTGGCCGGCATGCAGCTACTGTATGGGGGCAGGGGGCAGAGCCATCCACAAAAGATTGTTGGTGGGGATATAGATCATTGAGGTCTGCAGACATTTAAGTTGCCAGCAATTTTCACCAGCTCATTCTGTATTTAAAAAGGGTACCCGCTAACGTTCAGTCGTCCACTCGGCTGTGAGCACGGCCACACGAGCGCAGACCGTCGCACTTTTAAATGCACTGGGAGTAGGCTGGTCCATGAAATTACCAACACTTGAGTCTAACCTGTATCCTCGCAGAGATACGCAAGGCGCAGCACTGGATTTATGCCAGCCACAATAATAGAGCCCATTAGAAGGAAGTGGTTCATTTACCATTAATTTGAGTGTAGGAGATCTCACTTTTTTTTTTCTTTTCTTACTTTGATGCATGTTAAAACGGGTGCAAAAACAATTGTTTTGTTAATATTTTTGTCAGTGTGTCTTTTAGTGACCATCACGTCTTGCACGTGTCAAAGCAAAGGCAAACGATGATGTGCGATGCTGTTGTCGTGCTGGCCCAAATGTCATGCACCACGCTGCTGACCCCAACACAGCATAGCTGACTCAGCATCCTTACATCATCATCATCATCATCATCATCATCACCACCACCATCATGTCCCAGATGCAACATTTTGGACTGCGTTTGGTAAATAAGAGCTCCAAATTAAAGCTTTATTTATTGTACATGGAATGTTTTAAATAATGCTATGAGTTTAAATTCAAGTGAATCATTGTAAATAGGGCTGTCACAATGGAATCTTTACATAATCGATTCGACTCTTGATTATTGATCATATAATCAAATAACAATCTCCCCCGTTACTAAAATATATTAGTAACAGGCATTTTACTCTCATTTATGAGGGATGGACTTCAATCCCTACACTGCATATGTTGGTACTGAGTATATGGTATAAATGTGGTCTACAGAATTTGCGATAGCAAAATGCTAAACGGTTAGCAATCGCGATTAGCATTAGCACGCTAGCAATTACATTTTAGGTGAAAAAACGCTAGCTACCATTCAGCTCACTCATACTTATCATATTATATGTAAATTAAACATCTAAAAGTGTTTTAAAAATTACTTAGAGACGCTCGTTTGTCATTTTTGGCAAAGTTTATCATTAGCCCAGTACTGTGTCCGTTTCCAGTAAATGTCCGTGTGAAACATGGGTTCCGGCAGATACCAAACTTTTTATTTTTTTATGTATTTTTTTTTTTTTTTTTTTTTTTAGCTTCGAGGGCGAGGCAGAACTTTTGTGTTGCCCTCTTTTTTAAGTCGACTTAGCCGAGTTATTTGATTATATTTTCCAGCCCTAATTGTAAATCAACTCAATACTTACAGTTAGGCCCGCAACAACACACAACAATTGTGTGTTGTGCAACCTCACTGAGCGATGAGGCTAAAAGCGACTCCACATAACACACTAAGTAATTGACCTTCGGACATTTTACCAACTCGTTGGAATGGAAAATTTACAACCGTCAGTGTTCTTATTGGGAAACGGTTTGAGGCACCACATACTGTGTTCCTTTTCTTTTTAAATTGAAACACAAAAAACGTGGCACGATTGTCAAGGAAGAAATGGATTTCCCTAACAGGCAGGAAATAAAGGACAGACTGGATATTTCAGAGGCTGTTGGTACCATTCATAGACTGCACTCATGCATTTCTGCAACAGACTCTCCAGACTTCCCTTTTTCATCCAGGTACCAGTAGTGTCTTAGCACACGCACCATTCATTTATAGTCTGGATGGGAGTCTCAGTGTCTCCAGGAGTCTTCAATAACACCACTAAATGCGGTTTGGTCTCATGCTCGTCGCTTTTTTTTTTTCCTAAATAGTCGCTCGAGGGGTTCAGAAAAGTCGTTCTTGTCATGTCCCTGTTCTCTGCCTCTGCTGTTTTTTCCCCCCCCCCTGTCTCCAGTTTCTTGGCTGACTGCTGGTGGGCGGAGTCTGCTGTTGCACACCTGATGCCAATGGCGATCAGCTGGTTATTTACGTGCAACAGAAGCAGAAGGAAGTCGCCGGGTTATTGTATTGCATTGCTCTCTTCTGTTGTTCCTTGTAAATTGCTCCCCTGTGTATTACCCGATCACTTCTAGTACATTTTGTGTTTGACCCAAGCCCTGAGTCTCTTCCAATTTTGTGTGGATTAGATTCACTTTAGTTTTTTCCTTTTCTTGGCGTCTTCCTTCTGCTGTGGCTCCATCTACCAAATTCATTTAGAAGAGGATTTTTGGTACTAATTTCACGCTGACCTTTTTGTCAGCGTCTCCTTTGGTTTGTACTTTTACTACTTCTACTTGCGTATTAAGTGCACTTTTAGTTTCCCCTTCTGCTCATATGTAATATACAACTTTTGTTATTAAATTGACTACACTACCTTCCACGTGTCTGCTTTTGGGGTTCTAATTCTTTTGACGCTGCAAAACAGTTATGTTGGCAACAATGAATTGGCTCAGTTTGTTGCATGCTCAAGCTACGCCCCCAGTCGTCATGGTAACAAAAGCCTTACTCTGCCTTTTAAGATAGAAATGCCCTCTCAAAACCAAGTTATTTCAACCACTGTGACAAACGGATGTCAATTAAGTGTGATGTAATTTTCTGTTCTATTGCCCAAAGAATGTCAGAGACCTTTCTTTAAGATACCCTGGTACTTAGACTTACAAGTTATGACCCATTGCTTTGTCGCTTTATTTTTGTTTTATTTTTAAAAAACTATATATTTTTTTGCTTTGTGTTGCGAGCCAAAATTTATTTGGAAGTGAGCTACAAACATGCCGCCACTCGATTAAAGTGGGGGGAAAAAAGGAGTGCCACAATCACAGATGCGCTTTCAGATGTTTATTGAACAGGACAAGCAGCCAAACGCACAAATACAAAATGAAAACACTCGCAAGGAACATGGATCAGATGGTAACACTGAACTAAAACAAGCTGAGCTGGGTAACTAACATTATGCACAGTTTAAACATGAACACTGCTTAAATATAAGAAGCTTAAAGCAATATGAAGCTTCCCGTGCTTTAGCCATGGGTGCACAACAGAACTGAATGGTGGACTTTACTAGAGGGAATTTAGAGGGGCTTAATTACACTTCATAAAAGAGGTTTATTTATTTACATTCTAGTTTATTTTGTTTTGTGTTTTTACATGTATATTTAGCAGTAAAATGCTATATTTATTGGTACATGTAAAAAAACGAAATTTGGGTAAATCTAGATACCACTGTGCTTGAAAAATAAAGCACAATATGGTTTTATGATGGTGACTGTTTGCCCTTTGGAACAGATTATTTCAATTTCCCTTTTCTTTCATTTAAATCCAAACAAATACAGTAGGAAATGGAGCAGTGTTCCGGCGTCATAGGTTCCACTACACTAGCGCTGAAAGCGGGAGTATGAAAAAAGCAAATGCATTTAAATCTGTTGTTGCGTTGCCATTTGCGGCCATCTGCTTCCGAACAAGAGGACTTAGCATCGATTGATGTGCGCCGTTCATCTCTTTATGACGCTAAAGTCCTCAGACTTAGCAAATGGAAGCTACTCTCTCTGAGTGACGTCGTCGTTTATTTTGGTTGCAAACTTGAAAAATACAACACTTAAATCCAAATGTTATCCTTTTAACAGCACTGTGTGTTCTCTCTCCTTTGACACTGGACCTTCACTGCTCATCTTTTCTTTCAGCCGTGACACTCTGTGTGTCTCTCTCTCTCTGTCTCTCTCGCTCTTCCTTCTCTCTAACCCTAACCCTCTCTCTCATTTCCTGTTTTGTGCCTAATCTAACAAGCCCCATGTCATTACTTGATCAGCCCCTCTAAGAGCCCAAAGTTGGATTTGGGCCTGAGAGCATCTCTAACCCTCCTCCTCCCCTCCACCTCATGTGCATCATGCAGTGCCGTTCTTGTTCATTTTCTCTCTTTCTCTCTGCCTTTTATTCTTTCTCTAATAACATCACAAAACAAAAGAATGGAGGCCATGCCCTCAGCCCATACTGGTCCTGGGGTTTATGGGTAAGGGTTTCACCTCATTCAACCCCCCCCCCGCATCCCAATGCGGATTTTTTATTTATTTATTTATTTATTTTTTTAAGATTCAAAGGAGAAAAATATCTATATACAGTATGTCAACTCAGATGATAATCTCAATATTAAAGATACATATTTGTTGATCAAATAAGCAATTAGCTCTTTAACATTTTTGATTTTCCCCCATTATGCAAGAAAAAATGGTCTATTTTCTCCTTTAAATCTTCACTACCTGTCTACTACTATGTGTCTTATGTTAGTTAGGTTGTCAATTGCCATCGACCTACTGCTCTGTATTAAAAACCAAATTGTGTGTTAGATTGTCATCCTGTGCACTGTCGAGCATATAGACAGCTTAGTGATATCCTATTAACTCCAAAGCTGGCATAGTGTCAGGTGTAGACAATTTAATATGATTGTTTGTCACCCACTGAAATAAATGTTGGGAATTGTGTGTTGTGCAACCTCCTTTTAGTTCCACGTTTACATTGTATGCTGTAATGTGCCAAAATGATTGCATAGATATTAAGTCCTCAATGTTACACGTGAGATTGTCTGGCGACCAGTTCAGGGTGTGTTCAGGGATAGGCTCCAGCACGCCCGCGACTCTAGTGAGCATAAGTGGTATGGAAAATGGATGGATGGATGTTACGAGGGATGATAACAGCATGGTGGTATTTACACATAGGAGGAAAATTATGTGTAATGTTTTGTCACTTGTTGCTACGCAAAATTGATTGGCATCAAACACAACTGCCCTATAGGATAATGCAAAAGACAAAAGTAGACAAAGCTGGGGCTGGCTGTAGCATAAGTAAGTAAATATATTGTGTCTATATAATGTTGCAGTTGATTCTCTACTATTAAATATAAACAAGCCACTTTGTTTATTAGGATATCAACAAGTTTAATTAATTAAATTAAGACATTGAATCTGATTTTTAATTGGTTAGGAAATGCATTTTAACTGTTAATTTTGTATTTTTTTGTTTATTTGTAAGTCACTGATTATGTAGTGGTACACTCGCCTGACTGATGCGAGCAGCGTGGGTTCAGTTCCCACTCAGTGACGGTATGGTTGTCTATGTCTATATGTGCCCTGCGACTGGCTGGCGACCAGTTCAGGGTGTAGTAAGTCAGCTGGTATAGGCTCCAGCGCCCCCCGACCCTAACCAGGATAAGCGGTGTTGAAAATATTTGGATGGATGGATGTTTATTTATAATAGTATGTTCAATTGATTAATTAAAATATTTAAATTATGAATAGGCCTGTCACCATATCAATTTTTTAAGATGATATATTTTTCCAAAAACTATCCCGATAAATTATAATATTGTTGTTTTTTAATGCCTCTGAAATTATGAAAAATAAGGCCCGCCTTTATTATTTTTATTGTATTTTATTGCTTTTGAATCACTATTGAATCACTTATTATTATTATTATTTCCTTTCTTGTTTCTCTATAAAAAAAAATTTACTCTGTGATATGGATCTGAAATAAAGAATAAAGAGCTGCAAGACTAGCATGGTTTACATGGAGCATTCTATTTAGATTATAATAGGTTTACAAGCCCAAAACGAATGAAAATAAAAACCTCAATTGGGATAAACAGGCCGAATCCGAATGGAATTTCATTCGGTTTCACAGGGATTGAATATTACTTTTGCCAAACTGTTTTGAAGTAAATTTTCGGCATTCGAAATAGAGCCGGGAAAAGCTCTGTCTGCGCATGCTTCACCTCGACATAAATGCGCAGTGACGTTATTGTTTACTCACGGCGTAAATAAGGCATTTCCTAATGGAGCTTGTATTCGACGGAGATCTTGTTTTTAACTACTTAGAAGTTGTTTTTATCAAGCGTTTATTTGTAATAAACATATAAAAACAATTCCAACTAATGTGCTGAATAGACGGACCTCCATCTTGATAAGTGACATTTGTGATGAAGTGCACGTCACACGGCCGTTCCGATTAAATGTAGTGCACATCATGAATATACACGATCGGAATATATCACGTCACATGTAAACAGTTGACCAGAGATTCTCAATCGAAATGATTTTAATCGAAATGACAAAAAGAAGTAAACGTACGTAAACCCAGCTACTGTGTGGTTGCGCTGAAAATGACCCCTTCACCTGTCAATCAAACATACGTTGACATTCGCTGTAGTCAACTACTGGTTGAATAATGTGTGTGTGTGAGGTTATGCTTAATAACTTTCCCATGTTTGTGTTAATTGGGGACTAACACACACACACACAACGCGGCGCAAAACGCTGATGTTTTACACGGCATTGCCGCGGTGGAGCGAGCTGTTTAGCTCAACTCGCTAGCTCATGAGCTCGCATGCCAGCTTGTTAGCTAAGCGAGCACTGCAAAAAGTTAACTTTCCCTTAAGTGTCTCTTTTGTGTGAATCTACTTGCTGCATTTGGAGCAAGGCTGTGGAGTGTGGAATATGGGATGGAGCCAACACTGGCAAGAGGATACCAGTCCACTGGCGTTCCAAGAGCCCTCTAGCGGCTAACGACACAGCTGTCCAATTCAGTCACTGTGTGATCCGCACGCCAGCCGACCACAGTGACTATTTATCGAGTCCAGACAAAACTATCGTGTCCATTTTATTTATCAAACGATAAGTCGATATAGTAATTATCGTGACGGGCCTAATTATGAATACAAAACTTAATTTTGAAAGAAAATATTTGATGAAAGGAAAAATTTAATATACAGCTATGTCATGGTTCTGTGAAAAGCATGAATCCCCAATTTCTATTTATTTATAAAAAATTACAAATATCATTGGAGACACATACTTTAATTTGTAGATTTTTTTTTTCTATTGATTGTAATTAGTGTCTCTCCGTTTGGCCTTAATATGTGCATGCAGGGTCATTTCTAGACCCTCTGGGCGCCTCAGACAAGAAAGACCATGGAGGGGCCCACCACAAAATACAAAATCCAGGACGATGGATAAGCAAGATATTATATTCATTAAATAATTGACACATAGAAAATGACACGTTGTTGTTGCAGTGTCTAAAGCACGGCCATTATTTTGTCATTGATGTAGGCCACTGTCAACCGTTTCTTGGGGCCCATTTAATCTCAAGGTCTTTGGCATTTGCCTGGGTTGCTTGCCCTCTTGCGGCATATCTGGTCTCAACCAGGAGTCGTTGTATGATTCCCTGCGTGCCATAAATTCCACAAAGCATACTGACATGTTTTACAAAAACAACACACGATGACAACATGCCTCAACGTGTTGTCTGAAGATTGAACTGCAGGAGGATTTGTCCTGAATGTTTTTGTTGAATGGTAATACTGTGAAAGTATGGCGGCGGACGCACGCGCCAGCCGTGGTGTCGCGACCTTTGTGTGCGAAAATATAAGAAGCAAATCTGGCAAGCGACCACGCTCGTGCAATAGATGGTGCTGTGTGTGTACGTGCGCTGCCAAAGTGGCTGTTGGAAATGCACCAGAGGTGGATTAAATGGCAGATTAA
Source organism: Phycodurus eques (assembly GCF_024500275.1). Taxonomy (NCBI): domain Eukaryota; kingdom Metazoa; phylum Chordata; class Actinopteri; order Syngnathiformes; family Syngnathidae; genus Phycodurus; species Phycodurus eques. Next base: position 15,593,083 of record NC_084531.1, read on the forward strand.
TGAAAGGAAACAGTAACTAATGAGTCAAAATGAGCATCACGTGCACAATGCCGGTGTCGTGAAACAACAGTACTCCTACTTACTGTACATGAAGAGCAAAATGCAAGCAAGTCTCTTTTAACAAGAGGTGCATGCAGTGATATGTCAAACTAAAATGAATGAATATGCCATTTGACCCATTTGAGTTTTCCTTTTTCTTTTTTTTTTTTTTAATGTAGGGGTCCAAAAAAACTTTTTTTAGTTCTTGCGCTCCAAGAGTTTATAGGATTACACAAATTCCTCAGTTTGTATACAGAATGTTATTAATTTTTCTTTTTCTAAAATACACTAAACGGACACTTCACTGATCTAATTCAATACATACATTTTATATTCATTAATATTGTTAATTATCCATCCATCCATTTTCCGTACCGCTTATCCTCACTCGGGTCGCGAGCGTGCTAGAGCCTATGCCAGCTATCTTCGGGCGGGGTAGACCCTGAACTGGTTGCCAGACAATCGCAGGGCACCTAGAAACAAACAACCATTCATACACACATTCACACCTACGGGCAACTTAGAGTCTTCATTCAACCTGCAATGCATGTTTTTGGGATGTGGGAGGAAACCGGAGTACTGGGAGAAAACCCATGCAGGCAGGCAGGAGAACATGCAAACGCCACACAGGCGGGGACGGGATTTGAACACCGGTCCCCAGAAATGTAAGGCAGATGTGCTAACCAGTTGTCTGCCGTGCCACCTATTGTAAATTAGTTTTAAATAATTAAACATTTATGTTATGATTATTTTGTTTTAATACATTTATGTATGAGTAAATATTAAAATACACATTTTGTTTGACTGTTTTTTAAATTAAATAGTGCATCGGCGTATCATATAGTATTTAATTGATTTATAATGAAATTACATGTTCTTTTTAAATGTTTAAATTTAAAATGATTGAGCATAATACAAATAAAATTTTGAAAGCTAAAACATATATGGGCAAATGGTGAGCACATCCGCCTCACAGTTCTGAGGAACCTGGTTCAAATCCGGCCTCGCCTGTGTGGAGTTTGCATGTTCTCCCTGTGCCTGCGTGGGTTTTCTCAGGGTACTCCGGTTTCCTCCCACCTTCCAAAAATATGCAAGAAGACTCTAATCAGTGAGTCTCAACCAGTGTGCCGGTGCACATTAGTGTGCCGTGAGCGCTCTACAGCTGTGCCATGGGAAATTAGAAAATCTTATGGAATATGTGTTACAGTAGTCTGACGTCCAGCTGTGTTATCTCTGATCGTGTCGGTGTGAACAAGTGATAGTGATAGTCACAATGTGTGTGTTGGCTTGCAGACGAGAGACAAGGCACCCTGCGGCTGAGCAACCTGACCAAAAGCATGTCGGGGAAGTACATCTGCCGAGCCAGCAACACAGCCGGCTCAGACAGCTGCTCCATTAACCTGGAGGTTATCACCTGTGCGTAGACACACACACTCCAGCACACACGCACGCAACTCTAATCAGAGGGCTTCGGCCGATGTGATTAACACATTGCGTGTCGTGTCACGTTATGTTGTTGGTTGTGCAGCTTCCAACGCGAGCATGATAGCAGTGGCCACGCTGGGCTCCATGGTGGGATTAGTCGCCTTGGTGCTCTTCCTCATATTCGTCCTGAGGAGAAAGCGAGACACTGAGGAGGAGACGGCCAATGAGATCAAGTGAGAAGTCTTTAATATCGGTTCTCGGGGGTTAGGGACCAAGCCCGGCCGCAAATAGTGAAACTGCAAATAACTGACGCCCTCCCAAAAGGGGTTTGTAATTGCCTGTAGATGCCACAAGATGGCGGAAAAGCGACTAAAATTGAGAGGGTCAAAGCGCATCTAGCATTTACACAAGCATGAACCCATGTTACATAAATGACTGTATTCAGTCGTTAAATTATTCAACACAAATAAACCACCTTCACATGAGGCTTAGCAATAGTATTTGCTAGCATAACAGCTAGTGGCTTATGGCCAAATTGCAATCACAATTATTAATCATGTTTATTCCTCATCTTAGGGAAAAATCTTTATTTTTATTGCGCTACATTTTAACAAACAACATGTAACAGTTTTCAGTTTAAAATGAATCTTCAAAGAGGCTCTAAGCAAATATCCATGTTTTGTTTCTAAATACATTAAATACTGTATGTTTGAAGATAAGTGCTGAAAACGTGCAAATATTTATAAAAATATAGTGCTGAATTGTTGAGATATAGCTTCAGCATCTTTTTCACCTTTTCCTTTTGAATTGTTCTGAGCTTGTGGGCGGGGCTAAAACACAGCCCCATGACGTCACATGGCTAGGGTGTATACTGTGTAGCGTGAGTTCCCTCCCCCACTATATAAGTACAAAGTGATGTCATTTTGTTTGGCTGCTCAGTTGTGCGTTAGCTGTGCTTAGCTTTCATAGCAAGGTCCATTTACCCTCCAGCGTGGCTTCGTAGGTAACTTGATACTAGTAAATGGGGCAGTACCGACTGTCTAACTACCTGGGCTTCCTCCTACCGTGCCGCTGCTGTCAGGTGCCGTGTTCGGCTGTGACAGTATGTCACCGACAACGAGGGACAGTTGACTTGTGTGCATATTTGTATTATTATAGTCCACAAGAACCATTCAATTTTGAAGTTGAGCCTCCTAACGTGATTTGACATCGTATAAGCTATCACCCCCTCAGTATGTTTGATTCCTTTTGGCGCATCCAGTTCGACACGCCCACAGCGTCTGAGAGCTGAGAGATGGCCCTTATTACTCAAGTTTTGAAACCTGAATGTATCACACAATTTATGACACAGCCATTACGGTTACCATAATACGGTAGGTACACATTGTGGTGCGACCAAGCCGAATGAGAGGGAAAAAATACATGGAGCATGGCAACCCATTCGAAGCGACATCACCTTGGTCTGTCAGCGAGAAGCCAAGATGAAGACTGCCCAACAACCGCATATCATCGCTGCATTTAAGCACCACTTTGCTGCACAATCTAACCAGCGATGTGATTATATGTATATTAAATCTACCGATCAGAACAGAGGCTAGAATTTAACAGGAAAGTAACCGAGTACACTAAAACACCAGCAGAGGGAGGCAAAGCAACACATTACAAGCCAACTCACACAGGACATGACAATATTCTAAGGTTCGTTGTGAGTCGAATCTGAAAATTGTGATTCAGTGATTGCTTTTTCAGGCCAATTCGAATCCCAATTCGAATCACCATCAATTCGTGCACAGCCCTAATTTCTACAGTTGCTTTGTCTCGGTCTCCTGCCGTAGATCTCCGCCAGTCACCTGAATCGGTAGGAAGTGCTTTGACCTATTTTACCGAATGCGGAAGTTGGTTGCGCATTACCCCTGTTAGCCAACAACAAAATTGTGGCTAGTGAAAATGCTGAGTGGCTAGCAACTCTGGGAAACCACTAGCCACAGTAGTTGTTGTCAAGCCCTGGTTGTTACTCAATTTTTATAAAATACATTATTATAGAGAGGTATTTTCCTCATTAAAAACACATGAGAAAATGTTTGTTTTTTGGGGGGGCGGCCAGAACCGATCAATGGCACTTGCGTTCATTTCAACGTGGAAAGATAATTGGCGATACAAGTTACGAATGTGGTCACAAAATGAATTAAACTCAAAATGAATTAATTATCTCAAAACAACGCTCTACAAGTAGATGAGTTCGTAACTCAAACTTGGCAACAGAATGAATTAAACTCCTAAGTCAAGATAAACGAGGAAAGCAGACTGATCAATCACATTGGTTCGACTGAAAGTGAGGAGGTGTCGTGTCCGTTTGGACTTGAAATGGCCAAATATCCTTTTCTTCCTGTGAAGTTCTCCATTGTGTTTGGGTTGTGTGTTTACAGGGAGGACGCTCAAGCTCCAAAGCGAGTGTCGTGGGCGAAGAGCAACACAGGCTCAGACATCGTGTCCAAAAACGGCACGCTGTCATCCATCGCCACCAGCCCTCGGCCCGGAGACCACCACTGCCAGCCTGCCTTCCACTACCCCTACTCGCCCTCGTCCACCACCGACACGCGCTCCGTCATTAACGCCTACCAGCTGCGCCCGGGTGAGGCCAACACCCTGCGTGGCCTGCCAGGTTACAATGCGGGCGGCACACCGTCGCGCAAACACAAGCGGCCTCCAGTCGCCAACGGGGGCCCGCCCCAGGTGGTCCGCTTGCCCCCCGTCAGGACCGAGGGGGCTCAGCCTCAGACACCGCCCGCCTTCACGGCATCCCCACGGGCCAGCTCGTCGTCCACGCTGACCCGGGCGGGCACGGTGACCGTCATGGTGCCTGCGCAGAGCCAAGCGGGCTCCTTGGTATAGCCTGGGACTGGATACGAGGGAGGGGGTGGGGCTCTAACGGTTCTCTGCCTTGTACTTGGACTTTTCTGTGACCTCCTGCAAGGACCTTCTGTTTGTTCACACCACTGACTCGGAACATTTTTGATTTTCAGTGAGAAGGTTTCTAGTTTTCTGAATAACAAACTGCTTAGTGTATGTAGTTTTCAGGCACATTTCTTGATAACGTCTCTCAGGCTTAAAAAAAAAGAGCTCCAATTAAGAGCAAAGTAAAAAAAAAAAAATTTTAAAAGTACATGACAATTCAGGTTTTTATATGGAATTGAACAGTTATGAGCGGCACTGCTTAGCACAGCTGCCTCACAGTTCTGAGGACCTGGGTTCAAACCTGGCCTCGCCTGTGTGGAGTGGGCATGTTCTCCCCATACCTACGTGGGTTTAAATAAAATATATATACACCAATGGGTGACTGGTTAGCACATCTGCCTCACAGTTCTGAGGACCCGGATTCAAATCGGAGTTTGCATGTTCTCTCCGTGCCTGGGTGGTTTTTCTCCGGGTACTCCGGTTTCCTCCCACATTCCAAAAACATGAATGGTAGGTTGATTGAAGACTCAAAATTGCCCGTAGGTGTGAATGTGAGTGCAAATGGTTGTTTGTTTATATGTGCCCCGTGACTGGCTGGCGACCAGTTCAGAGTGTACCCCGCCTCTCGCCCGAAGATTGCTAGGATAGGCTCCAGCACACCCGCGACCCGAGTGAGGATAAGCGGTTCGGAAAATGGATGGGTGGATGAACGGTTACAGAGCATTGGATGTGTTGCCTGTGATGGTAGGCGGAATGTAAGCAAAAAGAAAAATTGTAAAAAAAATAGTTGATGGTGTTGAACTGTTTTTGGTGATTGAGTTAATGTTCGAGGGCCAAGAGACATCCCATAATATGCCCCGCTTTTTGCTGGTTGTGTAGTGGAATTTATATACTACTGAAAAACGATATCTACATATGGTGTTATTTACAAATTTTGAGCAGCTACATGTAGCATTTCAAATACAATTTGGATGGTTAGCAGTTGTTTTCCAATAAATAAGAAAAAACGTGTAACCTTGGTTGTCTATCTATCAGAGCCTGACACGGGAGCGGATGTTGACTCCCGCTACCGAGTGACTGTTTAAAAAGAAATCCCACTCCCATAGAGATCGCTCCGACTCCCTCCCAATCCTGCGTTTAAAAAAAAATTATAAAAAAATCCCGCTCACTCCCACTTCCACAGAGATTGATCCTAATCCCAAGTGAGCAATGTTTAGTTTGAAACTCAGAGGAAATGTTCAAATATCAATTTGATTGATGTTACAATAAAACTGCATCATATTTTTCATTCCCGTCATAGTTCCCACTCCCGTCAATTCCCGGTGACTTTGTTATCACAATTCCCACTCCTTCCCGCTCCCGATGACCTTCGCTGCCGCTCCTGATGATCTTCACGCCCACTCCGGCCCAATCATGTGATTGACAGTTAAGTTTACTCCCATCCCGCAGGAATCCCACAGGAGGCTGTGGAATTCCCCAAAAATGTCAGCCTCTAGTCTCTATATGTGCAGTGTCTGATTTCTTTTAGGGGACAGGCTCTAACTCTCCACAACACTAAACAGGATAAGCGGTAAAGTGGATGGATTTTAGCATTAACAGAATACATTCATTATTGCCAGTTGACTTGATGATTAATTATTTTTTTTCAATATTTTAAACAGGATGAGAGAAACTGAATTAACTCCTGTATCCACACCTATGTTGCACTCAGCAGAACAACTGCCCAGTAGAGGTGTTCCGCCATAGCTGGCGACATTATTCATTGAAAATAAGGATTTTGCTGAGATTTTATTTGGAGTGTCACAGTCAAATATACCTCTTTTTTCATACATAATCTACATACTGTATTACAATTCAATTAACAGCAAAGAAAGCATATAAAACAAAAAGTCTGGGCAAGGCCACTTGAAGACAAAAATGGTTACAGTTATGTGAGAAAAACACTGACTAAGCCCAGGTACTATTGATATGAATGCTGATGTTGACTTCGAATGACAAATTCCTGGGATGCTAACATGCTACAGTAACAGAAATTCCCTCGAAATTGACAGTACTTTTTGTAGACCACATGGTTCCAGTCTGACCCCTCCCTGAAAGGTTCCTGGGTCTCTCTCACACAGTAACACAAAATGGTGGTCTCAGTTCAAAGGACATGTATCAGGTCTCCGTCAGAAGACTGCGTGAGATGATCATCCTCATCACCTCGTTAGTTCCTGTGGAGAAACCCGAGATTGTGCGTTACGGAACGTCAGGAACATTACTACCGTCAATGCTAACGCACAGCTGACCTTCTAAAATCTGATGCACGCGGATGTCGCGCACAAACTGCTGCACGGCGTAGTCCTTCAGGTAGCCGTACCCGCCGTGCATCTGGAGAGCCTGGTTGCAGATCTGAGCGGATAAAGACGGATGATAAAATGACGACTGAAACGTGACACTAATGGTTTCCGTCAATTCTTCTGCGCTGGCGTAAACATTATCAGAAGCACTCACCAACATTTACAACCTAAATTCTTGTAGTTGTTCAGTGAAATTGTATTCATTTATTCCTAACAGTCCAAGCTCTCTTTCGGTGGCGTTTCTCTTGGCTGCACTTCTTCCAATACATATAGCTGTTGATTTCTTTGTCCAATCAGATTTCAGCCTCTATGTACAATGGACCCCCACTATTCATGGGGGATAGGGACCAAGCCCAAGCGAATAGCGTAAATCCATGAATAGCGGGTGTAACCCAAAAACTGATTATTACTGCCTATACAGTGGTACCTCGACTTACAAGTGACCCTATTTAAGACTTTTTTTTGGGATGAGTTTTTATTCGATTTTGTTTTGTTTTTTTGCTTTGACTTGCAAGCAATGATTTGCGATATATGCCCATATTGAAATATTCTTCTAAAAAAAAGGCCTCAGAGACTTTGTAGACCAAATCCCAGTTGAATTGCATTTACAGTCAAACTAAATAAAACAAGGAGAATGATATTTTGGGCATCTAAAACAACCACATAACTTTGAATGGCCATTAGCTTAATCCTAACACACAATGCAAAATGCCATCGATGCTGGGCTAATGAATAGCATCTATGTGGCTGTGTTATAACCGGTGATGCCTGTAACGCGTTACAAAGTAATGACTATCCTCATTTTCTGTCCCACATAGATTGTTGCACCTTTTGTGTTCTAATCACCATTGCTAAAAGCGTTATAACCATGGAGGGTAAGGACTGACTCACTGAAGGACTTACAAAGTAACGCATTGCTCCATAAATCCAACATTTTGAGTAACGAGCGAAGTCAGGCCTTACTTTTCCCGGGAAAGTAATTAGACTACAGTTACTTCTTCAACAATAGTTACTTTTGCATCATCAATGTCTCTCACCAAACAGTCATTTGTAGCTGGTGATTCAAACAAAGAGCAGTCCAAGTGTGCGGTAGCATTTAACCGAGACCGCCCGTTTTTCCAACGAATGGAAGAAAGCGATTGGGAGCTGATTGTTCATTTACAATGCACAGTTACAGTGCAGTACCATAATAAAAGTGCACATAAATGCACGATTTCACTGTCTCCACACTATTTTTGTTATTTTCCTTAGTAAAAAGTCTATTTGGTTGTGGTTACTCTTTCATTTACACATTAAGAATACAGTTTGACTGGCGTGTTAAACGAGCAATGCATTGTGTGTTAATTATTCATACCTAGTGCGCGATCATCAATCGGTCACGGAGGGTAAAGACTGACTCACTGAAGGACTTCAAATACTTAAATTAAAAAAAAATTATATTTACAATGAAAAGTGAGCACTCTCAACTTTGTCTGGGAACTGGTTGAACGCGCTGCATGGCTGACATCACGTAGTAAGAAAAAAGTTTTCTCGCTCGTTTACGTGCACGCGCACACACACACACACACACACACACACACAGTTGCTTTCATGGACCACAATCGGCAGTGTACTGAGAATGGTGTGCTTGTTTACGTTTAGGTACATACTGTATTGTGCTGTCAAGTCAAGTTTGCACTAAGTTGCTCATTTAACGTGGCTTCAATGACACTAATATTTAAGTTATTGCTTCATGTTGATGACATCATTCTGTAACTTGTGTGGCGTACAGTACCAAGTAATGGGTACGGTTAAGCTAAAGCTTTTTTTGTACTGTGGATAAGTGATATTCCTGCCACTTGGCAGCTGCTGAAAGTAACTAAAAAGTTACTTTTTTCTAACTTTGTTACTTTTGAAATCAAGTAATCAGTAAAGTAACTAAGTTACTTTTTCAAGGTAACTGGCAACACTGGTTATAATGCTTTAAGCAATGGTTATTTGAACACAAAAGGTGCAACAATCTATGTGGACAGACAAAGTATACTCACAGGCATATATTATTTGCCCTCTGTGAAACACGGCTAATATTACTGCAGCTTACTGAGTCACAAACTCTTCATTCGTGTCTGAATTTCTGTATTATACGGCCCCCAGGTGACCAAGGTGCGCACACTGTAAGGAGCACAAGGGATGGAACATATTAATGGCATATAAATTCTTTTCAATGGGTAAAGATGATTTGAGATACGACACGAGTGTTTTGACTTACTACTGTGGTAAAGTTGTAAGTCAAGGAACCACTGTATCCATAAATACAGCACAGCCAAACTTGGGAAGAGGCTCATAGCTTGAAACGCTTACAAACATACTTTAGACAGTATTTTTTAGGAATTGTAAAAAAAGAAATGGGCAGGGTTTTCTGCAACGAATGGGGGATAGGTTAAATAAAGGAGTGAACAAATACATTTGTGAATACTGAACTGCAAACACATGGATGGGTTCACTGTACTGTCATGTCAAACTAAACTTCCCAAGGCCTTCAGATCCATTAGGGCTAGCCCATGCAACTTAAATTGCATGAGCAATGGGGCTTTTTCATTGAACCAATCAGATGTCAAACTGTCCTCACTGATTGGTTGGTCAGAGGAAAACTTGTTCCAGCTAAGTTCGACAAGCAAAAGATGTCTGTAGCAATCTGCACACATTAAAGACATTGAATAATCATCTCTGTTGAGTAGTTGAGTATGACATATATATATATATATATGTTTTGTTTTTGTCACATCATTGAATAGATATTGATTCTGAACTTCTCCACATGATGCACGTGGCACAGTAGCATTCTATAAGTGCGACGTGGCGGTGTTAAGAGGTGGATTAAGTCGGCGGGGAAGTCCCCACTGAAGCCCCACGTACCGAATGCTCCGTCCGCCACCATTTCAGGTACTGCATCTACTCACATTGAAGCAGTGGTCCGTGGCAAAGAGCTTGGCCATGGAGCACAGCGGCACGGCGTCCGCTCGCTCCTCCTGAAGCGCCACCGCGGCCCGGCGGACCAAAAGGCGAGACGCCACCAAATCGGTGGCCATTTCTGCCAGTTTGAACTGAAGGAACTATACACACACACACAGGATGTGTGTTGAAATCAGTGTTCACAGACACGTAGAGAGAGAAAAGGAGTTCAGTGCTACTGACCTGGTTGTTGGAGAGCGTCTCCCCAAACTGCTTACGCACCAACAGGTGGTCCCGAGCCAGTTCTACGGACGCGTGGGCAGCGCCCAGAGAACACGAAGCTGTCCAAAGGTGCGTTTAATGTTCATACTCAAAGCCAAAATGTTAACATTCAACTATTACAGTCAAACAAGTAAATACAGATTAAATATTGAAGGTTAAAGTGATAATATAACAGCAAAGTTTTATTATTTCACAAGAATTAGGTTTTTCATGATAAAAAAAGGTTTAACGAACAAAAAAGTCAATTGTATTTGAATAAAGTTAGAATTTTACAATAATTAAGTATGAAAGACATTACGAGAAAAATGTAATTTGATGAAAATGTATGAAAAAGTCCTAATTCTCCTAGAATCTCCTGATACAAGAATTAAGTTTGAATTTTAATTAGAAGAAAAGCAGAATTTTATGAGAATACATTTAGAATATAACTAGAAAAAGTCATTTTTATGAGAATTATATGGCAAGAAAAATGAAAAATTAAAAACATTATTCCAAGAATAAATGCATAAAATTCAAAGAAAAAAGTGGTAATTTTCTGACAAATTTAAACAATAAGCCATAAGTTTTTATACAATTTCTTTTATGAGAATGAAGTTATAATATAACTAGAATACATAGTCATAATATTGTGTAAGTAGTCATAAAACGAATTTTTGTATTACACAAGAAAATAATTCTGGGAGAAAAAGTAGTATAATATAATATAATATAATATTACGACCACCACAATTTAATGAACATAGTTTTCTATATCAAAATATCACTAGAATGTAGTACTATACATACTTTTCTTTTGTGAATGTGCAATGCATCTAAAAAGTCCATACACCCCTGTTAAAATTGCAGGTTTCTGTAATATGAAGAAGAAAATGAGACCAAGATAAATCATTTAAAAACTATTTCTTTACCCTTCATGTGGCATAAAACCTGTGCAACTCAATTGGGGAAAAAATACTTTATGGGAAGTCAAACTAAACAACTGCGATAATGTGGTTGTATAACTGCGCACACCCTCTTATAACTGGGGATGTGGCTGTGTTCAGAATTAACCAATCACATTCAACTCATGTTAAATGAGTTGCCACCTGCCACCATTTGAAGTGCCTCAAATAACCCAAATAAAGTTGAGCTGTTCTCGTCGGGTTTTCCTGACATTTGTTTGCTTTCTAACAGTAGTTTGGAGGTTTTGTGCCAACGCTGATATTGGGAACTCTTTATAATTCCCTCCAACTTGACTGACAGTTGAACAGGGACGTGTAGACTTTTTAAATCCGCCATAGATGCTGACGGTAATCAGCATTATGATCTCACCAATATTAATCCTGCCTCCATTGAGTCCTTTCATGGCGATGGTGAAGCCTTGACCTTCCTCTCCCAGTAGGTTCCACACAGGAACAGCACAGTCCTCAAATATGACCGCCCTGGTGGGCTGCGAGTTCCACCCCACCTGAGGAGCACATTGTATTGGCGCCACACTGAACCGTCTGAGTGCACGCTGACATCTAGTGGTCTGCTGCAGCTCTACAACAACAACAATGTGCTACCTTCTGTTCCTTTTTTCCAAAACTGAGGCCTGGTGTTCCCTTTTCCACGACGAGACACGAGATGCCTTTAGGACCTTTGGCTCCTGTGCGACACATGACCACGTAAACATCGGTGTCTCCTCCTCCGCTGATGAACGCCTGGATACACAAGGAAAGAGAGGTGCGCCACATTCAACATTGAGAAAAAATGATTTTTTTTTTAACAATACCTTACATACTCTCTGGGTCAAATTTGACCCGTTTTGACATTTGACAGCAATAAAAGCACCCGAAATGTCATTCTTTCACTCTGAAACCTGTTGACTTTTCCGAAAGTGATTTGAAACACACAAAATACACTATATAGTGGTACCTCAACTTACGAGCGACGAGTTTTTCGAGAGCCGTACCTTCAGACAATTTTTTTTTTTTTTTTTTTTTGTCTTGAGGTCCTCAGCGTACTTCACAACAAGGATCAGTTTGGTAGACAGTGAACAAAGCATATTAACTTTGTCTTACAAAAGTCTGCTAGCTTTTTAACACACAATGCAAAACAACATTGAAAGGCTAATGAAACTAGCATTGATGTTGCAAGAATTATAAACCTTTAAACCAGTTATATTTGAACAGAAGCAGTAGCAACAAATGCAGACAGCACAGACAACAATACTCGTAGGCATATGTTTATCCTCTGGAAAAAAATAATATTGCAGCTTAATTGTGACAGTCTTCTTCTGTATTTCATCTTCAAATCTATGTGTAGTATGTCTATGTATTATAGTCTGTCCTGGTGGACAGTCTATTTAACTATACCACTACTGTAAGTTTTTATAAAATGCAATACCATAGAATGCTATTTTTCTTATTTAAAAAAACATGTTAGAACATTTTTTGTTGGTGTGTTTTTGGGCACGGTGGATAACTGGCTAGCACATCTGCCTCGCACATCTGCCTCACAGTTCTGGGGACCGCGGTTTAAATCCCGGCCCCGCCTGTGTTGAGTTTGCATGTACTGTGCCTGGGTGGATTTTCTCCGGGTACTCTGCTTTCCTCCCACATCCACATGGTAGGTTGATTGAAGACTCTAAATTGCCCATAGGTGTGAATGTCAGTGCGAATGGTTGTTTGTTTCTGTGTGCCCTGCGATTGGCTGGGGACCGGTTCATGTTGTACCCCGCCTCCCACCTGAAGATAGCTGGGATAGGCTCCAGCAGCCCGTGACCCTAGTGAGGAGAAGCGGTAAAGAAGATGGATGGATGGACAGATGGTGTGTTTTTGAGGCGCTGGAACGGATTAATGGCATTTCCATTCATTTCAATCGGGAAAGATCATTTCTGATCTTTCCCGATTGTGTTTACAGGCAGTGTTTTAAGTAGGGCTCGGACTTGCCCTCTAAATCCCGATTCGCTATTCGTGTTGACAGTAACGAATGACTTTGAAAACTAACTATTGAACCGGAATGAGAGGATGCTGGCGCATTTTGGCTGACGCTTTTTGGCTGCAGCTTCTCCCTCTGTAAAAGTTTTCTTTTTAGTTTAAAATGGCTTAATTTAACCAGGATCCCTCGACGTACCGTAACCACAGGTGATGCCCGGGTTGGTTTTGCCCTCATCTGTGCCGTAAATCCGTGCCCTTTCGGACCAGCTGCCTACTTTCTAGTTAGCCGGCTGGCTACCTAGCCAGCTGGCATTCGTCATCTGCCACGCTGTGTTGGATCAACTTTTTCCAATTCATTCTGCTGTGTCCCCCCTCCAGCGATAGCTCCTTTCCGACTTCAGTTGGCGCAGCCATGAATATCCGTGCAGGTCCTTGGGGTCAGCTACTGACGCCCAATTCCATGGAGGCCAAATGCGCACGTGCAGAAAACTATGCATGCACAGTGAGTCAAAATGGCGTCGTCCATAAAAAAATAAAAAAATAAAAAACAGGCTAATAATATCTGAAAGTAAACACAGCATGGCAGCAATTGCAGCTCTTGTCAGAATAAAGTAAGTAGTATGTATGTTATTCTTTGATTCATTGTGATTCGAATCGTAAAATTCTGATTTGGCGTGAATTTTTTTCGCCTGACTCAAATGGCAATTTGAGTCATCACCAATTTGTGAACAGCTCTAGTTTTAAGTAACATTGTAACATTCTTGCATGTCATGTCTAATGTGGACAGAGCAAGGTAAACATTTGAATATAGTTTTACCTTGGAACCGTTCAAGACATAATGGTCGCCTTGGCGCTGCGCACTCGTCAGGAGTGACGCAGCATCACTGCCGCTGCCTGAAATCAACAAGGGCACATTAATTTAATGGTGCCATAGAATTGTATCGTAAGCGCCTTGGAGTGGTAAGTGACTGACCAGGTTCAGTGAGGCAGTAGGAGGAAAACTTCTCCATGGAACAAAGTTGAGGACAGAACCTTTGCCTCTGCTCCTCGCTTCCGAAGGTGTCAATCATCCAGGCGCACATGCTGCATGTAAACTACACATTAGACACAACAGCACATTGTAATGGCATCCAGTAAAGAGCTGCATCAATAATTACTGTATCATTTTACAAAGATAATACTCCCCGCTTTTGACTGGCATCTGTCCCCTCTCTGTCTGACATTAAATCAGACGAAATGTTTCCTGTTTTAGGTCAACTAGGATTCAATGCTATTGAAAATTTATGGGCAGACCTCAAAAGGCATGTGTGACCTACAAACGTGGCTCAGTTACACCAGTTCTCACAGGACGAATCTGAGAAGCATGTGGAACGATATGTAAAATGTTTGAACTAAGTCATACAGTTTAAAGGCAATTGTATCAAATGCTAATGGAATGAATGTAAACATCTAACTATGGGAAAGGAATGAAAAATTGCCCATAAAATCCTCTTTTTATTTTGGCATTGAGCAAATAGAAATAATTTTGGTAATCTTAATTGACCTAAAACAGAACATTTCATGTAAGACAGTGAGAAAAAAAAGCCTGTCTTTTTATATAGTTTATGTAAACATCTGGTTTCAACTGTATGTATTTTAGGACAAGCCTTGAGTAAGTAACAACAATTATCTCAGTTGTTTATATTCACTTCCCCTCTCTAAAATATCACAAAAAAAGGAACAGGGGTGTGTAGAGTTTTTATAACCATGGAATGTATACAGCTCTGGAAAAAAAGAAACCACTGCAAAATGATCAGTTTCTCTGATTTTGCAATTTATAGTTGTATGCCGATGTAAAATAATGCCGCCCTACGGGGGAAACAAGTCAGTGCAAACTGTAGGCCGGTCCCAAGCCCGGAAAAATGCAGAGGGTTGCGTCAGGAAGGGCATCTGGCTTAAAACTTTTCCAAAAGAATATGAGTGTTCATCCAAAGAATTCCGTACCGGATCGGTTGTGGCCCAGGTTAACAACGTCCGCCACAGGCGCTCTTAGCCTACAGGGCGCCGATGTAAATTCAGCTACTATGGGTCGAAGACAAAGGAGAGGGGGAAAGCGGTTCTTAGGCAGAAAGAGAATAGGAAAGCACAGAGCCTAAAACTGAATGTGGAGACTTTGAATGCTGGGACTATGACAGGAAAAGCTCGGGAGTTGGTTGACATGATGATTAGTAGAAAGGTTGACATAAAGTATTGTGTGTCCAGGAGAGCAGGTGGAAAGGCAGTAAGGCTAGAGGTTTAGGGGCAGGGTTCAAATTATTCTAGACTTTGCAAAAAGAATGGAAATGGCTGTAGTGAACAATTTCTTCCAGAAGAGGCAGGAACATAGAGTGACCTACAAGAGCGGAGGTAGAAGCACGCAAGTGGATTACATGTTGTGCAGACGAGGCCAACTGAAGGAGGTTACTGACTGTAAGGTAGTGATAGGGGAGAGTCTAGATAGACAGCATAGGATTGTGGTGTGCAAGATGACTCTGGGGTGAGGAGGAAGATTATGAAGAAAAAGGCAGAGCAGAGATCCATGTGGCGGAACCTGAGAAAGGAAGCGTGCTGTGCGGCCTTTCGAGAAGAGGTGAGACAGGCTCTCGGTGGGCAGGAGAAGCTTCCAGAATACTGGACCACTGCAGCCAAGGTGATAAGAGAGACAGGCAGGAGAGTATTTTCTGGTAGGAAAGGGGAGAACGAGTATTGGTGGTGGAACCTCAAAGCACAGGAAATCATAAAAGGAAACAGGTTCGCTAAGAAGAAGTGGGACACTGAGGCGACTGAGTAGAAAGGAATACATTGAGGCGTGACGTAGGGCGAAGGTAAAGGTGGCAAAGGCCAGACAAGGAGAAAAAGATCTATACACGTTGGCCAGACAGAAGGACAGAGATGGGAAGGATGTGCAGCAGGTTAGGGTGATTAAGGATGGAGATGGAAATGTGTTGACTGGTGCCAGTAGTGTGCTGGATAGATGGAAAAAATAATTTGAGGAGTTGATGAATGGGGAACATGAGAGAGAAGACAGAGTAGAAGAGGCAAGTGTGGTGGACCAAGAAGTAGCAATGATTAGTAAGGGGGAAGTTAGAAAGAGACTAAAGAGGATGAAAAATGGAAAGGCAGTTGGTCCTGATGACATTCCTGTGGAGGTTTGGAAGCATCTAGGAGAGGTGGCTGTGGAGTCTTTGACCAGCTTGTTCAACAGAATAATAGCGGGTGAGAAGATGCCTGAGGAATGGAGGAAATGTGTGCTGGTGCCCATTTTTAAGAACAAGGGTGATGTGGAGAGCTGTGGGAACTATAGAGGAATAAAGTTGATGGGCCACACAATGACATTTATGGGAGAGAGTAGTGGAGGCTGGACTCAGGACCGAAGTGAGTATTTGCGAGTAACAGTATGGTTTCATGTGTACCATTGATGCATTATTTGCCTTGAGGGTATTTTGATGGAGAAGTACAGAGAAGGTCAGAAGGAGCTACATTGTGTCTTTGTAAATATAGAAAAAGCCTATGACAGAGTACCCAGAGAGGAACTGTGGTACTACATGCGGATGTCTAGATTGGCGCAGAAGTATGTTAGAATAGTACGATATGTATGAGAGCAGAACAGCAGTGAGGTGTGCTGTAGGTGTGACAGAGGAGTTTAGGGTGGAGATCAGCCCTGAGCCCCTTCCTATTTGTATTGGTGACAGATAGACTGACAGATGAGGTTAGACTGGAATCCCTGTGGACCATGATGTTCGCGCTGCTCAGACTCTTTATACTGAATATGCTCTTATAATATTGTAGATGTTGGACAGTGAAGAGGCACTATTTTGAAAGCGACTTACTTGTGGATACTGATGTAGGCAGTGGTGCTCACGCAGCCGGTGGACAAGGCCTCGAAGATGACCGACGTGTCGAGGCGAGACAGACCCGAGCCCCCGACGTCGGGCTGTACGTAGATGCCCCCGAAGCCTAGCTGAGCTGCCTTGCGCATGGTCTCCACTGGGAACACTTCCTTCGTGTAGAAGCAGATGGTGTTAAACTCGCTGAATTCAGCTGAGGGACTGTTCACATGATGCTTCTTTGGTTCGCAGCTGACCTAAAATTGGCTCTGCAGTAACAGTACAACCAAAGCATCTTTGACCTGAGATAATTGCAGTTACAGTAATCCCTCGCTATATCACAGCTCATTTATTGCAGATTCAGTGCATTGTGGATTTTTTTTGTTTGTTTAAGGTCAGCATTTTGTAATTACCCACCTGCACATGTCTGATATAGTCAGCTTTATGGGTTAATTGATTTCAATGTGGCAGCAATGACATAACCCTGTAGGGGTTATCTGGAACATAGTCCCTGTGATAAATGAGTGTTGACTGTACTACTTTTTTGGAGGAAAGGGGAGGCATTTATTTGAGGAAGGTGTTTTGAGGGTGTATAAGCTACCTTCAGGTCCCACTCTGCCATGTGCGGAGCCATTTCATTGGCTGCAAAGTCAAAGGCCACTTTCTGGAACTCCTTCTGTTCATCTGTGAGGCCGTGAGAAGCTGAAATAATAATTTAAAAACACAAAATATAGATTAACTGCAATAATTTGTGAGTCAATACAATTAACGAAAAAATGCAAGTACTATACAACACATACGGTATTTTAAAAGTTTAGTAGGGGGCACCAAGAGATGGCTGATATTAGTCTATATCAACGCCCAATCGGAGAAGGGCTTCTCCGAGCAGTGGACGAAACGATAGAAGATATAGTGAGAAATAAGGTACTTATACTGGTATATTCTAATTTTAAGGTGATTTTTTGGGGGGGGGGGGGTTTACTCAATTTTGGCGAGATAACACACAAACATTCAACACAAAAATACTTTGCATTTTATCATTTTGGGGAAATGTCACATTGCTAATGATACATATAAAAATACAATAATGTTGTTCAATCAATAAAAGTAGTGTTTATTCTTGAAAAAAATATTCAAGTAAAAAGTAGATTTTATTAAAACCACTGTGACAAGTGCTATGTATTCATAAAGTTACTACTCAAGTGAAAATAAAGCTCGCTCGTTACTACCGACCTCTGTCCCAGTCCCACCAAAAATAGTTGAGACATAATGTATGCTTGCTTCCTTTTTTGAACTTTTATATATATATATATATATATATATATATATATATATATACTGAAAATGTTGCACACTTTCTGCATTTGTTTGTGCATTATTGTATTTAATAAACCCCCAGGCTTTGTCAAAGCGGTTGTTTACAAGTCCTTCGGCATGAGTAGGAAAGAGGGGCGGTGTTAGTGAGGGGTGTGCGGCTCTCTTTGACCAATGACTGGAGGTGCTCCCCTCACCAATGACAGTCAAGCTAAAGGTACATTTAAAAACGGCCAAACTGCATTGAAAGATGGAAAAACTACATTTCAAACGCGTCTGAGTCGTTTTATCGACTAGTGTTTGAGCTTTCGTGAAACATGCATCGCTATCTCACCATAGTTACACAAATGACATATCGTTGCTAAACGTATGCTTGCTGTATTTGTGAGGACTTACGGTCGATACACGAAGCTATCCCTCGTCTCTGTACACTTCTACCGGCGGATAAGCGGCGGCTTCTGCAGACGTTCGCAGTCAGCCGAGCGACTGTTACAAGCGAGCCAGCCGCCATGTTTTTCTCACTCGGCGTTATGTCACACACGCTCCGCGGGTGCTGCTGGGATATGTAGTTGTGGAACATCAGGAAGGCGTCGGTGGTGCGACCAAGCGTCGCTTTTGGTGACGCCACGCGTTCCGGATTTGCGCGGGTTTCAATGGCCGCTTGTTGATGTGCGACGACACTGACTTAAAGGTATGATTGGCATTTTGACCACAGCTGTGTTTTGAACACACTTAGCCTAACTATTATGCTCTGTGGTTTGCTTGGAGGTGTTAATGATTAGACACGCCAACAATTATCAAGTATAAGCAACGTTACGTTAACATATCACATCATCACACATGGGCTCATTTTGCAGGTATGCTATTTAACATTAATTTCCGCATTAGAACAACAGTACGTCTTGAATTGTTTGTTTAAAATGTCTAAATACTCAAATACTACTACTAATATAATATAATGCTAATATTAATAAAAGACAAGCTACTAAAATAATGCTAATAATAAAAGACAAGATAGTGCCCCATTTGGACGTGTCAATACTTATAAACTGTGTTTTAGAACATTTAAAGAGTTTTCCCCTACTAACCATAAAATATATATAAAATTAAGATGATGCAGTTAATCGGGGGTAGGCAACCTACGGCGCGTGGGTCATGTGCAGATCGCAATAGCGCTTTATCCGGCCCGCCATGGAATTCTAAAAACATACGTAACCCATAAACTAATTGCTACAAAAAGCCCCAAAAGTTGAACACACAGTTGCTCATAATTAAAATAATAACCACTGTTTCTGCTTTGAAAAAATATTTTTTGCTTCCTACAGAAGAAAAACAATGCCTCCAAAGAAGAAAGTGAGAAAAAGAACAATCAATTCAGGTAGGGTAAGCAATTTGTTACGCAAAGCCATTTTGACCAGTATGTTTAAAAGTACAGTCCGGATAACACAGATGGAAATGCTGAAGACAAGGTCGACTCATGTCCAAAACCAAGCCTCAAGAGGAAGGCTTCTTCGTCTGTGGATGCTTCGAAGGAGTCGAGCACCGAGCAGTGTTGTCGCTGGCTCATGAAATCTGAACCCGAGAGCCGCTTTCAGAAAGGCATTGATGTCAAGGTACAGTACGAGATGACTACTCACGTGTGCTTGAAAACATCTCATCATCATCATTGAATCTGCAGTTTGGGATTGAGGATTTGAAGGCTTTGCCCAATCAGACCAGTTGCTGGGACGGCATCCGCAACTATCAGGTAGAGCCTCAAAACCAAACTTATTGTGATCAAAAGATTATCTCCCAGCTTGTAGAATAGAGTAAACCCTTGCTATATCACGATCCCACTATATCGCAGATTTTTTCACAGTTGTTACTTTATTTTTTATGCTGTTTGTACAATATTTTTTTGTTATCCATTACTCACTCTCATGATTCTTAAATCTGTTGTATTGGTTTTAA
This sequence comes from Phycodurus eques, assembly GCF_024500275.1. Lineage (NCBI taxonomy): Eukaryota > Metazoa > Chordata > Actinopteri > Syngnathiformes > Syngnathidae > Phycodurus > Phycodurus eques. The sequence goes on from NC_084531.1 coordinate 15,613,063, forward strand.
AACTGTTTAAAGACCTTTAAAAAATGTAAGTGCTATAAATGCATACATGCCAAAAGTGTATTCATTCATTCGTTCATCTTCCGTACCGCTTGTCCTCACTAGGGTCGCGGGCGTGCTGGAGCCTATCTCAGCTGATTCTGGTCGAAAGGCAGGGTACACCCTGAACTGGTCGCCAGCCAGTCACAGGGCACATATAAACAAACAACCATTTGCACTCACATTCACACCTACGGGCAATTTAGAGTCTTCAATTAGCATACCGTGCATGTTTTTGGGATGTGGGAGGAAACCGGAGTACCTGGAGAACATCCACTCAGGCACGGCGAGAACATCCAAACTCCACACAGGCAAGGCCGGATTTGAAACCAAGATCTCAGCAATATGAGGGAGACGTGCCGCTAGGATGTGTTTAAATTGCTTATTTCTACATCGTAGAAATGTACGTATTGTGGAGGGGGCCTGACTGTACTGCAAAAAAAGATTGATGGCACTTTAATCACACAAGTCTTGCTCTGTCATGGTCAGGCACGGAACTTCATGCGTCAAATGAAAGAGGGGCAGTTGGCTTTCTTCTACCACAGCAACTGCAAGGAACCCGGAATAGTAGGAATAATGAAAGTAAGATCCCATGCTGGGATGTACTGTATATTACTGTACTTATTGAGACTCATGTTTCTTGAGCCTCATTTCTTCTCCCTTTGTCCAGATAGTGAAGGAAGCGTATGTGGACCACACTCAGTTTGACAAGAAAGATGTTCATTTTGATGCCAGCAGCAAACAAGAAAATCCCAAATGGAGCATGGTAAAAGGAGGCACCCACAGAGACAGTACTCAGAAATTAAAAACAACAACAACAAAAACTCAAATAATTATTGATATCACATTTGTGACTTGGAAAAAATAATTTGACAATATTTATTTTCTAATACGATTTACACCGTTGTACTGCCTCATAGTACGTACTGCAATGGCTCCTAGCCAGATCTATTGTTTTTGAATATCAATAATTACACTGTGTTACACAAAAAATTTAATTGTACGTTGTCTAGGTTGTTTTTAACTGATTTAGGACAATTTGGCATCGCTGAACCCGAAAACTTAATCTGTTTCTCAGGTGAGGTTTTTAGGCCAAGTTGTAAACGCTTGATTAATCAAATGTTACAAACTTTGCTTCGAGTAAATTGAATAGTAGACTGATAGAAGTAATCACCTGTAAATTGAATGTGATATCATCATTGTTCAAAATTCAGGGACCTCCGTCTATTTGAACCTCTAAAGCGAAAATACCTGTACATGTAAGCACAAATGTGGCCATATTTCAGAAAGTTAACCTGATTTATATAATATCTATCTATTCATTCATTCATTCCCCGTAACACTTATCCTCATGAGGGTCGTGGGCGTACTGGAGCCTATCCCAGCTGACTCTGAGTGAGAGGCGGAGTACACCCTGAACTGGTCGCCAGCCAATCGCAGGGCACATTGAAACAAACAACCATTCGTACTCAGGACCTACGGGCAATTTAGTCTCCAATTAACCTACCATGCATGTATTTGGGATGTGGGATGAAACCGGATTACATGGCGAAAACCCACGCATGCTCTGGGAGATCATACAAACTCCACACAGGCGAGGCCGGATTTGAACCCTGGTCCTCAGAACTGTGAGACAGATGTGCTAACCAGTCGTACACCGTGCCACCATACAATATACAGTATATGTATATATTTTTTTACATTTTTATTTTTTAGTGCAGTGCTAAACTGCATATCATTACGGTCGCTTACAGTTACAATAATACACGTTTTAAGAATAAAACACATTTTTGAATATAGGAAGTCCTCGAGTTACAACACACTCAACTTATGACGTTTCGACTTTACGACGCCGGTGCCTCGTCCGCCATTTTGTCCTAGCACCATAGTGTTTCTGCCTAGCTAGTGCATAGTGCTTGTCTGTGTTTGTGCAGCGGGAGTATCTTTGCCTTTTTCGCCCTCCTTTTTTCACACTCTCAGCAGTTATGGGAAGTACAGCATCTTATTCTTTTATCTTAATGTATTTTAGTTTCTTTATACGAAGTGTTACCCTTTCCTGCTACGGACCACCTGACTGTGGTCGGGAGACGCAGGGGTTAACTCCCTTCTCTCGTTGCACAGCTGAGCTGGGTGGCGGCAGCAATAAAGGCACGAAGCTGCTTTAATGGCTTTATTAGCTCCTCTGCACATTCAATGTCAACGCGTCCTCCGCTAATTGCTACTCTTCCCCGGTCGCCGTCACTACACTTGCGACTGTACACACTCGCACCGGCGCGCACTCCTTCCTCCTTCACAGTCCCGCCGGACGACGCCTGCGCAGTCCCGTCTCACTCACACATCGACGCCCACACACACTGAGCTTGCTGTCACAATCACGTGGGACAATACCCGTAACAGAAGTATTTCGCCGTAAATTTCGACTTTAACGGTGAAATCCGACTTACCCGGAAATTCGTGTTTCGTCACCAGCGTAGGAACGGAACTCGTTCGTAAATCGAGGACTTCCTGTACACTTATGTATTTTAATGTTGGTCATGATGGCAGTACTTGGAGAGTGAAAATGTTTTTTAATCAATGTATTTAAATGAAAACATTCCTGTAACAATACCTGCCCATCATTCATAGCATACCCACACTGCTAACAAGTAATAATGCAAATGACAAAGGGTGAAAGGTGATGATGGATGACGCTGCCGGTGTTCGTGGCTTTCAGGTGGATGTGCAGTACCAAAGAATGCTGAAGCGTTTTCTTCCTCTGGCTGAGCTCAAACAGTACCACTTGCAGCACAGAGCCAAGGGGGGCCCTCTGAAGGACGCCATGCTCTTGACCAGGATCAGGCTGTCGGTGCAGGCTCTCACCACTGGTAATTGACGAGATAATTTCAAATTTGGCATCAGTGTTGTTGCAAAGTTTGGAAATTTACCTCCATTTATTATCCTTACAGCACAATTCGACTTTATTCTGAGCTTGGAGGACCAAGAACCGCTGTGACTGTGCTCCGTGATGGGGTGAAATAATCTTTACTTTATATCCACAGTATATCATGGTGATATTTGTTCATTGTAAAATGTTTGGGGTAAAAAGATAACACTATGACGAAAGAAAAGCTTGACGTTTTTAAAATTGTTTTATTTGGCATCATTTTATTTGACAAGTGGTGGACAATCAGTCATAAGCGCTTTGCAAAAAGATCTAAATAGTTCTACTGTAACTCTGCTTTAAAAGACTAAAATCAGGTTTGGAGGCGGGAGGACACACGTGTCTAATCAAACTAAACACTTGGATGTGGCAGCTGAATAATCCCCCCAGAATGCTGACTTGCATCGCTCCTATTTACACATCCACACGTTGGACAACACAAGTGCATTTCACATTTGAGTTCTTTATAACTGGAATGTTACTTATTCAAAGTTCTAAATCATATAGCTGTAAAAGCATTAAGAGTACACACAGAATGGCGTTAGCATGGAAATCATAATGCGTGAGGTGATTTAGTTGGATTCCTGTTGAGGAACCAAAAAAAAAAAAGCAAGGAAGGATAAATCCAATCCAGTCTCCCTTAATCCTCCTCCCTTGGACGGATGTCTCACGGAGACCCCCGGTCCAGTCTAAGGCGGGGCTCATACCCGCTCTCCTCCTTTGCGCACTGCTCCAACGCGCTCTCCGAGGCGGCTGAGCCCTCGTAGCGCTGGGAGGCGATGGCGGCCTGGTGGGACATGCTCTTCCTCACCACATCACCTTTTCGCCACAGCGTGATCTCCTGGGAATACAAGCGTAAAGTTGATACTTTACTTTTAGAAAACTACATAATTTTCAATTTCAAATTCTATTTTTTTGTGTCAGTGTGAATGTGAGTGAATACTTGTCCGTCTCTACACCAGGGGTCTCAAATTGGCGGCCTGTGGGACGATATTTTGTTGCCCCCACCTTAATATGCAAGTTTAATGTTAGTGCGGTCCTCGAGTTTTATGACTGGCACTTTTACAGTGTTGTGGGCGCAGCTGACGAACCTACCAATCACGGTGGGGTATATGGCTCTCGGGGGCATGACATCGACCGGGCTTGATGCAAGCAGAGAAAAATTTTTCAATGAGTGAAAGTTACAGCAGCGTTGCCATGAACTGTGTTAATAAGGACATTTAAATTTGAATACAGCAGCTGTAGAAGACTGAAGAAACTGAAAATTATTACTGATTTAAATACTTATTAGTTCTTAATTTATTTGTTGATTGATTGATTGTTTTATTAGTAGTTTTGTATAGAAAACAATTATACAGTTAACAGTACAGTATGTTCCATACAAATTGACTACCAAAGAAGGGAGGTACCCAAGGAAAGTTATACACAACTTGTTTACACCAGGGTCCTTGTTCATTTTATTTTGTTTGTTGATTGATTGTTTTATTAGTAGTTTTGCACAAAACTTGTTTACATCAGCGTACTTGTTTATCTTATTTTGTGTTTAAAAAAAAGACATTTGAGAAGATTGGATTTTTCTAATTTAAATTGCGTGCATGTGCGGCCCAGACTCTGCTTCCAGCGGCCCTAAGGTAAATTGAGTTGGAGACCCTTGCTCTACACAGTGCATATAAAAGTATAAACACCCCTATTCAAATGCCAGGATTTTGTCATATATCAAAATGATTCCTAGCATATAACCTATAAACTGTACAACACAATTGAAAGGCGAAGTATAAATAAACTGAGATGTGGATGTGTTCAGAATTAACCAGTCACATTCAAACTCATTTTAAATAGGCTCAGTACACACCTGCTACAATTTAGTGCCTAATTTACAACAATACATTTCAGATGTTCTACAAAGCGTTTGCCAATATTTTTTTAGTCACATCTCACAGCACAAGCCACGGTCTGCAGAGAGCTTCCGCAGCATCTGAGGGATCTCGTTGTTCAAAAGTATCAGTCAGGAGAAGGGTACAAAACAATTTTTCAAGGTATTAAATATACCATGAAACACAGTCATCGCTGATTGTGGAGAAAATACTGCTTGGCACAACAGTGACATTACCGATAACTGGACATTCCTCCAAAATTGAGGAAAAGACTAAAAAAAAAAGTACTGGTCTGGGAGGCAGCCAAAAGGCTGACCGCAACATTGAAGGAGCTGCAGAAAATTCTGGCCGGTACTGGCTGTTTACTACATGTAACGCCTATCTCCGGCCTTCTTCATATGTCTGGGCCAATGGGTAGGGTGACAAAACTCCCTATCATACAAAGAGAAAAGTTTTTAAAAACTTGAAATCTCCCAAACGCATGTGGTAAAATGTGTTATGGTCTGATGAAACCAATGTTGAACTTTTTGGGCATAATTTTAAAACTTATGTTTGGCTTAAACATAATACTGCTCATCACCAAATGAACACGATATCTACAGTAAAGCATTGTGGTGGCAGCATCGTGCTTTGGGGCTGTTTTTCCAGCAACTGGTACTGGAGTCAAGGTGGAGGGAATTTTGAACAGTTTCAAATACTAGTCAGTGTTTGCACAAAACCTTCAGGCTCTTCTAGATAGAAAAAAAAGTCATGAAAAGCCTACTAGAACATCAGAACTTTATTTGGGGTTAATCCGAGGCATTTCAAATGGTGACAGTTGTGTGCTGAATCTGATTTGAGATTCACTGGTGGTCAGTCCAGGGTGTAGTCCACCTTTTGTCCGAAGTCAGCTGTGGCAGGCTCCAGCTCCCCTCAAACCTTACTATCATAAGCACTATAGAAAATGGATGGCTGGAAACATTTGGCGAGTGGACTTAGCCCCACTTTGAATCCTTATTCTTGATCTTAGCAAGACATTTTGGACCATCAAGTTTCTAAACTTTCTGGGACTGTTCCAGTATAACAAAGCGACGTCTATAAAGTCAACATTAAATGAATGGCATGGAAGAAGCCCACAGAACCACACATTATTCTTGTATTGCAAGTCTTTTCAGAAAATAAAAGATTTTCTTGCATTTTTCACTTTCCCTGGGTTTAGTTAATGGCCAATTGTCCCAATAATTCAATCCATGCAAGGCATTTCCCCAAATAAAATGAACGCCTCCCTGAAATGAACACTTCACTTGTCCCATCAGGAAAAAACGGGTAGCTACTGTCACTTACTGTATCTCAGTTTGTGGGACTCTTTCGTTCACGTGGACGTTCAAGAGTTAACCGTTGAGTCTTTTTTTTAACTCTGTTGCTAACCAAAACAGCAGTACGTACCAAGGTATGTAAACAATCTTACTATACAGTCCATGTTGTTAACAAGTTCCCTGCGTGGTATTTAAGACGATTTACAGTTTGGGGATGATTTTGTGAAACAGAATTCTCACTTTTGGGATTGTGACAGGCAAACGGTGGACGACTGGTTAGAGCGTCTGCCTCACAGTTGTGAGGACTGGGGTTAAATCCCCGGCCCCGCCTGTGTGGAGTTTGCATGTTATCCCCGTGCCTGCGTGGGTTTTCTCCGGGCACTCCGGTTTCCTCCCACATCCCAAAAACATGCATGGTAGGTTAATTGAAGACTCTAAATTGCCCTTAGGTGTGCATGTGAGTGCGAATGGTTGTTTGTTTGTATGTGTCCTGCGATTGGCTGGCAACCAGTTCAGGGTGTACCCCGCCTCCTGCCCATTGATGGCTGGGATAGGCTCCAGCACGCCCGCGACCCTAGTGAGGAGAAGCGGCTCCGAAAATGGATGGATGGGATGGTCCCTTTCTGTTCCAACATGACTGTGCACCAATGTACAAAGCAGGGACCGTAAAGACAATGGTGTAGATGAACTTGACTGGCCTGCAGAACCCTGATAGAACAGCTTTGCGATGAATTATAGTACAGACTGAGAGCCTTCTCATCCAACATCATCACTGTGTAACCTCATATGTGCTTCTGGAAGAATGGTAAAAACAATTCCTTTCACACACACACACATACACACTCCTAAACCTTAAAAGTTAAAGCAGTTACAGTTGCAAAAGGGGGACCGATGTCATGTTAAACCCAAATGATTAAGAAGGGGATGTCACTTCAGATCATATCTGAGTCAACGCAGGTGGGCGAATACTTTTGGCAAAATAGTGTAGCTGCCGATTTAAATGAGCGACAGAATGAGTAATCTGGCGTCAGCATCATCTCTGTTGAGGACTGCACATGTGCTGCATAATAAATAACGCGTTGTGACCCAGTTGCCAGGCCATGCAAGCGAAACGCTGACCTAAGCACTTGGTCATCACATGGCAAAACATCTTCCTCATTTCAGACTGCAGGTCCCCCGAAGCAGAATATGGGATACGTATTGCTACCTGCTGTTTGAAGTAGCGTCTCTCCTCCTCGTCGATTAGCACCAGGTTCAAGTAGTAGCGCACCGAGAACTTCTTGTTGATGTCGCGCATGGTGGGAGTTAGGTCGTAGCCAGCCAGAAACAACCGAATAGGGATAGATTCACCTAAAAACACACACAATCTGAATATTCCTCACACTTAACCTATACAGTGGAAACTCCATAGGTGAACACCCCAAAAGTTCAACAATTTTAAATTCAACCTAGATATTCTGTAAAAAATATGCCTCAAAGGTCAAATAAAACTTCCGCGGTTTTACTTTTTTTTTGTGATGGCACCACATTTGAAGTTTTACTTTATTTTAGCGGTACTGTATGGTGGTTAACCTCACTTTACACATGCAAGAGTTGTTAAAGTTACTTAACCTCTCTTTCAGTGGAACAAAAATTGTCATGGGTCAGTGTGACCCACTGCATGTTTCATCATCCCCAAAGAATATTTATTAAAAAAAAAAAAAAAAAATGCAATAGATAGAGTTATAATGAGGGTTGCAAAATTTGGGGAATTTTTAAAGTTGAAAACATTCCATGGGAACTAACAAGAACATCCATCCATTCATTTTCCGTACCGCTTATCCTCACTAGGGTCGCAGGCGTGCTGGAGCCTATCCCAGCTGACCAGTTCAGGGTGAACTGGTCGCCAGCCAATCGCAGGGCACATATAAACAGCCATTCGCACTCATATTCACACCTATGGGCAATTTAGAGTCTTCAATTAACCTACCGTGCATGTTTTTGTGATGTGGGAGGAAACACCGGCACAGGGAGAACATGCAAACTCCACACAGACGAGGCCAGATTTGAACCGGGGTCCTCACAACTGCGAGGCACGCTGTGTTCCATCCCTTTGAAACTCTAATAGGGTATATGCACAACCAAGTTCTGTATTCGACAAAACAGGTGAAAGCACTCCCTTCCGGCACCTGTAAATGGAAAAAGCCTATAGCAGGAGACCGGGATAAAGCGCTTGTAGGAACATCTATGTCGTCGTCTTTTTTTTAATAAATATAAGATGCCACCAAAGATGACAATGTCTGATGTTTAGGCTTTACTTGTCTTTAAGTTTATCATACATTTATGTAAATAAATGATATAAACATTTAACTTTTGTTCAAAGACACCAGCCATCAAGAAAACGGTTTGACTTCAAACCATCTTGTCATCCAACCGTAGTTATCCTCGTTAGCACAGCGTACACAGGACGTCCTCTAACCTGTTTTCTGGATTTGATCACGTGACATTCCGAATATAGAGCATTGAAACATTGCCTGAGTATTTAATATAGTATTTATGATGGTAATAATAACTGAAAATGGTTGTGTTCTCTTTTACCCCTGACTGGTGCTCCATCCATAATCTCATATTTGGCAATGGTGTCGTTTTCGTGGTAGACACTCGGGCCCGTTCCGGTTGTCTCCCGCTTAATAATGTCGATCTCCATGTGCCTTATCTTAATCCTCACCAGCAGGAAGTAGATTTTCCCCACAATGACATCTTTCAGGTGGTATCTGTAAGAAGTAGTAGTATGCAAACTTTCGGTACCACACAATCTAATGAGATCCAATACAAGAACTGTATCCCAAAGTCTGCCTGTACAAAAGCTAATTAAGAGGTGTTAATTAGTCTTACTTGGATTTGTTGTATTCAAACTCAATGTGGAGACAGTCCTCGATGCCGACTTCCATTTTAATGGAGGAGTTCAGTTCGGGATACGTGCTCAGCGTGTGCACTACAATGTCCAACTCTTTACTGATATCGTTAAGTCTTCTTATCACGGTCGCACGCAGGAAGTATCTGCACACGGGTGGAAGGGATAGAAGTTACAGTAGATTGAACACAAATATTTGAGAGGTTGCTACGGTTTGTGAAGGTTTACCTGAGTTTGACATTCTGGCCCGTGTAGGACTCGTAGGGCTTCTCCACGTGAGTGAACTCAAAGTCGAACGTCTGCGACTGGGTCATCTCACCGGGCCTTGCCAGGTCTTTCACCAGGGACACAAACTCGTGGTGGTTCCCACGGTCGTAATACAGTTCTGAAAACGTTTGATAAGGATGGGTAGCAAAAATTTGAAAATTCGACCCCGCAGAGCGTGAACATTGGTTGACATGTTTACTGTGAATAGACAAACAACAGAGTCACAAGAAGACAAAGATACAGGAAGTCTGCCATTTAGGTTTGAAGTGGGCATTTTTGGGTGGGTCCTTTGATAGGTACAGTCAGTAGTGAGAGATTAGGTAGAGCGGGTTGCAGAGAGGACTGCACAAGGTCTTCTGATGAACAGAGCAGCACTGAGAGGACACTAGTGTTAATGACATGAACCCTAGCATAGTCCTGGTTCATCATTCGTATATCCACAAATTATTATTTTTATTTTTTGGGGGACACACACATATCCTCTGTTATTTGCTAAAGATCACGTTGATTTGCTGTTTTTGTGCTCAGGCCAAAGCAATAAGTGTAGTCCTTTGGCACCATCTGGTGGAATCATCAGTCCTAGAATGCACCACCTTGTGCAGTCAAGTCATGAGTCCCTTAATTTGTTGTGTAAAAATGCCAAAATATGAGTTTGACATTACCATTTGAGTAAAGTGCAAGTGCGCATTTTTGTTTGCCCACGTGTGCTGTCAAGTGAATTTGTGATAGCGTTTTATTTAGGTTAGTATGCGAGCTAATACTATTGATAAGCTTCATGTGAAGGTGGTTTGTTTTGAATAATTTACTGAATACAGTCGTTAATGTAAAATGGGTTCATACTTGTCTACAGACTAAAATGCATGGGGTTGATGCGCTCCGTTTTAAGTTATATGCCGCCATCTTGTGTCATCTACATGCAATTACAAACCTCTTTTAGGGGGCGTCAATTATTCACCAACTTTGACTATAGGCGACAAAGCTTGGCCCATATCCTTCACTTAGTTACAGAGCATCACATACACTAGAAATAGCTGTGGATAATCTGTCAAATGCTACTTCAAGCACTGTAGGTAGGTGGATGTATGGCATGGCAAAACATTGTGATTCTTCTGATTAACTTAATTCTTTTGCAACATGGGATGAATAAATAGATGTGGGTTACATGATGGGCTTCTTCTATTCTATGTGAGATTGCTTTATGGCTTGATGGTATTAAGACAAAATATAGTCCATATTCTTTTATGATATAATCCCGTCATTTCTGTGGGATTTTTATGACTTCAATAGTTCTTTGTTCTTGTGTGCCTTTTTTCAAATGTACCAAGTAGCTTGGTTGTTTTTCCCTCCCTTCTCAGTGGCTCTACCAGGCTGACTTTTCTCTCAAGGACAAGATAACTGTGTGAATAGGCCTTCCTTCCTGGACTCCCTCCCATTTTTGTTCTTCTGGGTTCTTCAGAGACGGGGAGAAGCGCGAAACATCTCCGGGGTTCTCTCTTTGCAAAGATTTCATTGAAATGACATAAAACAAGATTGTTTCCAGATTTAATTCCAAAACAATGGTTAGATATTTACTTACCAATCTGTCCGACAAATTCAATCTTGATGCCCTGGTGCTCCAGCCTCTTTCCGGGACTCTTGAGCGTGACGTTGACCCTGCCGCTGACGGTCTCTCCGTCGTAGAAGAGGAAATACTTGTCCTTCTTGCCATCCTCAGTCTTGTGCTCTGCCTTCTTCCTCGTCTCGGCGTCGTTAAGCACCACGTCGATGTCCGCACTTTGTCCAAAACTGAAGAAGCTCATTGTTGTCACTTTTTTTCAAGCGTCTACAGCTACAACACAAGGCACGAAGGGTAAATTTCCTTCGTTGCGAGGGCCGCGACACGCTATTTAGCTCGTACTTTGTAATGCAAACACGTTAACTGTCCATCCCCAGTTGCGGCAGCGATGGAGCGGAAAACGGCAACGCTACGTGCGGCTCAACAGAAAACAAAATGTCCATCAATTTAAAAAGGAAAAAAGACGTACTTTTCTTTTCCCTTTGTTGTACTCACGTAAATATACTCAAATTATCTGCCCGGTCACGCTCGCAACGTGAATACCGTCAAATTACATGTTTCGTTCCGATAAGAGATGTCGCTGTTGTCAAATATTCAGGAAGACATCTGGGTCGGCCCTACTACTTCCGGGTAAGCGCGTCTACACAATAAGAGCACACTAAATTGAGACGTCAAACGCTGACCGGTAGTAAGGCTACACAATAAGAGCACGCACACTACATTGGCGAAGTTTGAAGAAACAGCTTGTTTGCGGGGGTGCGCGGTTTACGACGTAGTGCTTGTACGTCGGTGCCGTTTGAAACGAGTCCGCCTTATGCTCAGCAAAATATGTCAGTATAAATAAGAATTAAACACTCGGTACAAGAACAATGCAAACTATGATGAACTATATTTTTTTTAAAAAAAGGCATTTTCCGCAGTCACATTATAAATTCACGTTTTTCTTAATCACATTTCATTTGCAGCAAAAAGGACACAATCAAGCATCAACAGTTCAAATGTATTTTAATCATAACAAAAATCAACCATTGACAGTAGGCATTGTACAACAACAGTTCCTGAGTTTTTACACAAATCATGAAGACAAAAAAAGTTTGAAACAACACTAGACAGTAAATACTGTACTGTAAAATGATCAATTTGAACAGCTTATTGCCTTATTTACAATAAGGTACTGGGGTGGGGGGTGGGGGGGGGGGGGGGGGGGAAACATTTTAGCATTTATGTACAATATTGAGGCAAAACTGGACAATATGTCCAATACCTACAACCAAAAAAGTATTAACACACAGAAGGTCACTTATACACAAACAGCACTCTGTAGTCTTACATTGCCACTTTTTAATAGTAAATTCTAAATTTGCAGCAAAGTGGGATATATCGTATTCAGATCCACTGGGTAACTTGTACATGTAATGTTCTCATTTGTAACTATGCTCAAGGCGGATAAATTGTGCCTCATGTTATCTGATATCCTCTGTTTTCAATTTGCTATTTATTGCCAGTACAAATTCAATATGTACAAATACTGCTTTAAACCCATGGTCACTTGGAAAAAGAAAAAAAATAACACAATGTTTCTCACATGAGCACAGACAAAACACAAGACGACTTCTGTAAAACAAGTTCAGTGTATTAAAAAAAAACCGTTAGAAAAGAGAATTAGTTTCAAAATTTGTGATGGAATGTTGCTCCGACACATCCCTTGCCACCATCATTTGGCTAAATGTCACAGTTTGGAAGTGAATGAATGACTTTACTGTCTAGTAGAAAAATGTGGGAAATAAAAAAATAAATTCTACAAGTGAGCGGTGGCTGATGAAAGGAATACTGAACAGTCAAATATAAAATCTGTCAACGCTATAAAAACAAACTAGTGTCACAAAACCATATAGAACATTACTTTGGCAAGTTGGTTTGATTTCGATGTGCATCAGTGTGTGCCATGTTACAGCTTGAACTTAACCGAACGTGCCATTGTTGTTGCACATTAACCTCGTCGTCACTTCTACTTAATGTCAGATGATGAATGACGACTTGTGGCGGAAATGTCCCTGAAAGAAGAAAAAAAATAGTACTTCAGTCTTGAGACATGCATTTCTTCCTCGCAATTTAAAACAGTTTCCAGGTGTCTTAATTCATCTAAATATCCCAAGGATCAAGAATTATCAGTCTTTTTAAACAACGACTGAAATTGGACTGTTTTGAGGGCGTGGTCCTCTTTTATGGAAATGACCCACTGCTCAACCTCCCCCTCTCTTCTGCAGGTCAATGCAGAAGTTAGGGGCTTGCGGCAAGGCAAGCGGCCACTTAATCTTTTGTTACCACGACAACCGGGGGCGAAGTTAGGGGCTTGCGGCAAGGCAAGCGGCCACTACCTGCAGAAGCGAAGCGGCACCCAAGAGTGTGACGAAAAATCCTAGTGCCTATAAAGGCAGTAAAGTCATTTATTGTATTTCTACTCATTAAGGCAGCAGGGTCTTGATCCGGTAATGTAGCGCATGCGGCAGAGAGGCATCGCCTCGCTTACCCTCATCAACAACTTAGCTGAACATTCAAGTATGTGCCGCTTCTCAGAAGCTAACGACAATCTTGTGCTTACAATGCAGCTCTGCTTAGCTTGTGGCTTTGGCATGATTGTGCTTGCCTGTACTCTGAAGTCATGGGCAGAGAACTCGGCATGGAGGCGGTGTAGGTAAATTAGTCAACCTGTTAGTCAAACTGTTACTTCACAATCCGTCAAAGTTCTGAACAGATGTCTTTCACATTTTTGAAAAAAGGCCCCGTCTAACTTTAGCATATGCTCAATTTTATACCTCATCTGCATCGCCATAGTCGACTCCGTCATTCTGTGCCGGCCAAGTGAATCTGTAACAAAATACAACATCATAAATGCACATCTTGTCAACATGGAAGTGGACAGGTTAGTATTAAGACACTCACTCGTTTTCATTGTGGCCTTTTTTGGTGGAGAAGACGCGTGGAACGCAATGCCAAATGCAACCCATCACAGAAATGACCGCTAGCACTCCGCCGACAGACTTGAGAACAATGTTGAGGACGTTGACATCATCTGTAAAAAAACAAAAAAAAAACAGTATAGACCTTCTGTGTACCAATAATATACAATTAAGTTATTAGGTACACCAACAGAATCTAATCAGTTTATGTTCATCATGCTCTTTTATGACTGACGCTTTCAGCATCTATTTTAGAATATTATTGTGGTCGTAGTTTTGTGCAGAACTGCAGCATCAAGTGAGCTGATTATAATATTCTGGTTATCTCAGCTCCAGATGGGGCAAAATACAGTGGTGCCTCCATGTTTAATTCGTGCCTTGACCACGCTCATACTTCAAAAACACTTTTCACAAATCCTCTTTTCTGAATGGAAATGCCATTAATCTGTTCCAGCCCCCCCATAAAAAATGTGTAATGTGTTATTTCAATGAGGGAAAATAGCACTTCATAATATTGTATTCCATAAAAACATACAGTAATGACATAATCAAACAATTAAGAATTAAACAGTTTGTCACATTGCATTAACTGAATGCTGCTCCTGATGGTGTGTCTGCCTTGGCCACATGGGGGCAGTATAAGACAGATGGATATACTGTTGCTTAATTACATTACGATATGATGACTCTCACTGGCGCAAACAGTCCTGCCTGGATGCAGCAGCCAATCATACTACAGCAGGGCGTGTCCTGCTTCATGGGATTTATAATCGCGCCTCAACACTTCTCTAATTTCACCAGTATGGCACTAATATTACTCGTTATATGCAAAGGATAAAAGGTATATGAATGTGAATACATTTAGATTGTCAATTTACATATTGCTGCCCAGTTTGTTTGTTAGATGCTGTTTAGCATTAGCATTAAGATATTAGGCTGAAAGGCTAAATGACGATTGTTTCAAATACACAGTGTAATTCTCTTTGTTTTTGTTTAGTTTGACGGTAAACGTTAAACTGGGAGTGACAACAAAGCTTGAAGCCTATTTTTTGATGAAATCTTCACTATTTGCCAAATAGCTGCTTTTTGTAAAGTGTGTCTCGTTCACTACCAATATACAACATTCATATCTCTTGAGCTCGCTTGTCAAAGCAAAAAATCCTGAATGATGGCTCATATATTGAAAAACTTGCTAAATCAGGTCACTCATATCTCAAGGCACCACGATATTACAAACAGTTCCTCCACTATAACAGGTGTCAGCAACATGGTTGCTGGCGGGCACCAGGTCGGCCCCAAGTATCACATGAGTAGCCCACGGGCCTGTTCTAAAAATATTCCTGGAACATTGTGATTTCCTCGGGATGTTGTAGAAGTCCAAGTTTTTAGTACTGTTTCTTATGTCGGCCCAATGCGTTTTAGAGAGGCCTTTTACTGTGGGCATCCTCAGGCACACCTGTGCAATAACCATGCTGTCAAATCAGCATCTTGTTATACCGCACCTGGAAGGTGGATGAATTATTCTGGCAAAATAGAAGTACTCAGTACCACAGATTAAGACAGATTTGTGAACAATATTTGAGAGATGTGGGCCTTGTGTGTACATTGAAAGACATAGATCTTTTCAGTTCACCTCATGAACAATGGGAGCAAAAACAAAAGTTTATATTTTAGTTCAGTGTATTTTAGCATTACACACACGATCTGCTTGTTAAACCATTACAGAAACATAAGTAAATGATATTTCTATTAACACTTGGTGGTTAATTTAAGGCGACTGTGGCATAAACCTTATATTATGGACCTGATCTAATAAATATGTTAAGCACTGTGTCATAATGAATAACCATTTGCTTGATAGGTGATATGTTATCATACATTTTGTATTGGCCCTTGGAGGACTTTATAAAAACCAAAATAAACTTTGCATTAGATGGTGCAGGTGAACCTAATGAAGTGTCCAATCAAATAGCTGGTAAACTCTTTGGTCATCATGCGTGAAAGAAAGGATGACGAATGCATGGTCACAGACAACCACAACATATTCAAATGGACATCTTATGGATTATAAGTGTAGCTGCTCCACTTAGTGGAGAACTGATGAATTATGTGCAATATTCCTATTTAGAACTATACTCTTCGTCAATAGTATCTGATTCTGCTCTTTTGCATTGCATCACTGTCCACGTACTAAATGCCCACGTTTTCCTCATAGTTGTCCAAAGTGCAAACGCAATCACACGTCACTCACAGACTTCCATCCACTGGGAGGGACACTGGGCGTGACCTGCGTCATTCATGGCTTGGCAATAGTACTCCCCCGCGTCTTCCTTCCTCACCCTGCGGAATTTCTGAGGAGAAATGTCAAGTCAGTTGAGTGACACTCTGCTGCATTGTCGGCAAATGTAAAAAATGTCTCGTGTCCAGGATTTACATCAGAGGACACACAAATATAGACAGGTTTGTATACGAGCGGCTGCTTTGGCCTATACGCTTAATAAACAAAAATAATTTAGACTTGGCTTTTACTGGGGAGGGGAAAAGTTTCTTCCTGCATAAGTGAGAAGGCATACAATTCTCCAAATGGACTAATTAAGGGATGTGTTGTACCAGGCTTCCGGTGTCCGTGTTAATGGTGTATGTGGCGTTGATAAACTTGGGCGTGTTCTTGGGGTCCTGGGGAAGCTCCTCGTTGTTGTGGAACCAGCGGTAGATGGGTGCCGGGAAACCCTCGTTCTCCAGACACCTGAGCTCGGACGATGTGCCCACCGTGACCGCCTCGGGCACGCTGCATCGGGGCACCACGGGTTTCACTGTGCAAAACATACATATTTCGTGTTGATTTGTGTCAAAGCAAGACTGCTATGGACCTTTTCAGATTGTTTGTAAACAATAGGTGCTAGGGTACTTCCAGGTAGCAGAAAGTAAACGTGATTACCACTGACCAGAACTGAAACGATGACAAAAACCCATTGTGCTCGAGATTGCTCCACCAGGTTTTTTTTTTTTTTTAGATTTACTTAAAAGACCCTGTTAAGTGATTTTGGTGTTATGTTTCTAAATACATTAAATATGTTTGAACTGCTGAAAACATCCAGGTGCAAAGACTGAACAATTTAGTACTGAATTGTGGAGATATATAGCATTGAACTGTTTTTTACTACTTCAGTTGTCCGGATTTTTTGTGTGGGATTAAAAAACTCAAGTCCACACTTGGACTTTCGAGCATTAAGTGGACCTCCCCACTATACACACACGTAGATACAATTGTTGGTACCCCTCTGTTAATAAGAGAAAAACCCACAGTGGTCACAGAAAAAACTTGAATCTTGTCTATAATTTTCTTTCTGATCTCCTGAGACAACTCTCTCCTTCACTTCCTCTGGTCCATGTTTAGTGTAGTAAACACCATGTCACCATACAGCACAATGATTACTGGTCACCCTTTTAAGTAGTCCGACTGAATGACTACAAGTTTGAAGGCACCTGTGACAGTAATGAGAGGAGACACCTTGTTTGAACATGTCCTCATGGTCAGATTATTTGATTTTATTTATTTATTTTCTTTTCAAGGGATGACATCATTTTTGTCAAGGCCTGTTTCATTAGTTTTTTTTTTTTTTTTAATTAATAATTCTGTTGACCCAGAATTCAAAAGAAATGTCTGATTTTCAAGTTATTTTTGTGATCACTGTGGGTTTTTATTTCATTAACAAAAGGGTACCAACAATATTATCCACGTGTGTACTGAGCGCCGTCATTTTATCAGTAGCTATTCGGTGCAACTGCCACTTCCTTAGTAATAATAACTTGGCCCATTTCTACCACTAGTAGTGCAGTTAGTCGTCGAGCAATGCCTACAACCTGGAAAAAAAATCATATTCTCTGAAGTGTTGTGTGTTATTTGGGATACAGTGCCCCTGTTATGCGGAGCCATGTACACGTAAGTGCACGGAGCAAGGGATGAAAAATTTGACAGCCCAACCGTCGGTACGCGAGCCCGTCCAATTCCCCACACGAGCTAACAAGCTGGCTAAACCAGGGACGGGGTCGTCTAATATGTCACTGCCTGGCTTGGTGTGCCGGTGTGTGGGGGTCCTCATGACAGACTTCAGGGAACGTTAACTGTTTATTTCACACAGCAAGACGTTATTCAAGGCAGCCTGTGGCAAACGTTGTGTGTGGCTCACAGAGATGCATATTGGATTGACAGGTGAAGGTCGAGCAGGGCGTGTTTTCAGCGCATTCAGCAGACACAGCCACAGCATCCTACAGCTTGGAGGTGGTGTCAATGAACGCTTAATTTTATATACTTGGGAGAATTTTCTATTTATTCAAATTTGGCAGGCTTCTACCATCACTCTCCACTGTGGGGTGTCAAATTCATAAGATATTTTTATTTTCACGTTAAAGGGCCCTTAAAAAAAAAAAATCTAAATTAATCCAGCGGACCCTGTGGGCGAGGAGGATGAATAGTGTCTGTCGTAAATAGTTGCACAGAGAAGATTCCAAGTCTGCCCAGCTATGTACTAGCCACTTCTAAAGGGACAGACTGGGAACCAAACCTCCATCATTGGGTTTGTGGAAGACATTTTCTCAGATATGTAATATTATATGTTTGATTGGGTTGTCTTTGAATAATTTAGCAAAACAAAAAAAGCTTGCCTGCTAGCAAACGTTAGTTCTACTACATGCTATCCATTAAGCCAAGCAACAGAAAAGTCAATTAGCTAGTTCTACAATGATCATGTTAACTACGTCTGAATTTCCACCACATCTGTTTTTGAATCAATTGGCCTGTTTAAAGGTACATTTCGAGTGGTGATCTGTCTCCCTTGGGAGCAATTCACCTCACGTAACATCTTTTCCACTGAGACTACACATATTTAAACTACTGCGGTAGAAAAGAATGGTAAAATCATTGTGCTAATTGTGGTCAAATGACATAGAATGGTTTGTTTCGTAGCGGTGCCATCAGCACTGTTGCTACTGTTGCTACCCAGAAGTACGTGTCATATTTTACACTTGTAAAAGTTACAAATGTTAAATTCTTACTTAAAAATGTACAGTTACTAAAGGATGGTGACAATCTGAGCCTGGAAAAGATTAATTGTATTTCTGTTATTTCCTATGAGAAAAATTGCTCCAAAAATCAAACAATTTGGTCGATTGGCGTTTGACCTTTAATGAGACTTATTATGCACCTTTTTTTCCACAATGTTAAGTTTTCAAAATACCAACAAAATCTGTCCCTCCCCCACCCCCTCCTATTTTTAATTTTTTTTTTTTTTTTGCCTTGCTGAATTCTGTTTGGAGGGAGCAGTGCTGTTTTATTAAAATTAACCACTGCTCAACCGATCACCCTCTTAGATAGTAAAAGCATAGATTGTATTTTCACTCATTGAGGCAATACTTCATCACTAAGCCGCTGAATGACATTAGTCAAATTCAGCATAGCGGATTTGAACATGTGGTGTATCGGTTATGAGCAACTAGTGATGATGATGCTTTGGGTAACGCTAACTTAGCGATTGGTGTGACATGATTGTGTTTCTGTGTAGTCTGTCCAAATTGCGAGATCTTCGCCCAGCCTAGTTGCCAAGTTCCAGGCTGAGAAACTCAGTGTGGGGGCGGTACTATGTAAATTTGCATAATTGTGATGTCACAACTTGGCAAAATTCAGAACGGTTTGCTCACAGACACATTTTGGGAAAGAGGCATCTGACAAAAAGATTTCCTTGTTTTTGTAATTTCACACACCTCTCACTGCAAGACTAATGAGAATCTCATCAAAGTCCCTCTGATCGTCGATGGCGGCCACCTCGCAGCGGTACTCGGCCGTGTCTGCGCGGGTGGCATTGAAGATCACAATGTTTGCCGGCTCTCTGAGCTGCGCCCTGTTCTCCAAGTCGCCTTTTGAGAGGAGAGAGGAAAAAAAACACCTTACAATGGCTGATTGAAAAACACAGCACGACTCGGGTCGGGTCACAAACGGAATTCAAAGCAGAGTTCTCTCGGAGAGCCTGCATTCATTCTCCTCAGCTTGCGGTGTCACTTCACCTGCTATCTTCTTTTGAAAGTACACATAGCTCGGGATGCCATTCCTAATCTTCTTCCACTCAATCCTTGGGTTGTTGGTGGAGATGGACTCTATTAAGCAGGTCAGCTCGACGGCTATGTGAGGAAGGGAAAAAAGGGCAACGCAAATTGGAAAGAAAAGCTACTTTAGCTAAAATAGGTTGCGGCAACTTACGCTCAAACTCATTTGCCCACACGATCTTGTCCGTGGTCCGGAGGATTACTGCGAGCGATGATGGGATGTGGACTGCGGAAAGACAGGAGAAAAAAAAAACACTTAATGCTGAGTCACCCTGATGGAGTTTTCATTAGCAGACATTAGCAGCTGGGCAACTCGCCTTATAAACAAGAGGATTATCATGATAAACACACACACACACACACGCACACACACACACACACACGCTCCCTGCGACGAGAAGTATTAAATGCTTCTTATTTCTATCCAAGAAGATTAACCCAAAACTGAGTGAGGGTACACACAGCACGCTTCCACCAAGTCTATCGCTTTCCTTTTTGGTGGTTAATTGGATAATAATGCGGCTAGCAGCGGTTCGCAAGAGGGGAAGCGCCGAATGTTCAATTGCCGCTCATAAAAACATAACGATACGGCACCAGGCCATAAATATTTTGGTGGTGACGGCCTTTTACTATGCTGGCTTTTCTTCAGACGTAGGCGGAGGTTAGAGTGCTGACTTTGAGCTTTACGGGTAGATGCATTTGTCAAATTATTAGGTATGGGCAGAGACGCACTCACCGGCACAATCCAGGAGCTACTGTATATCAAGATGTGGTCACGTTATTTTGCCCCAGGAGAGGAGCAAAGCATTAGAAATATCTCTTTGTATGATGCATGATACAATTACATTAATAACCATATAGCCTTACAATAGCCTTTCAATAGTTGGGACAAAATATCAACACGGATTGCAATCTCTGGTAATAAATTATCTGTACACTACAGCCAATATGATAAACACTGTTGCTGTCCAATGAAAAACACAGTGTTTCTCCACATTCTTTATTGTTTTGTTCTTTAAAGTAGCAACACAAAGAAAATCTGTTGTTTTTTCTGATAACAATATAAAAGTTACCAAATTTGGTGATATGGGCTTTGTATTGGACAGACAGGATGGGATAAAATTGATCAAAAGTACTAATTCCTAAAGTACTACTAAAATTGCTGAGGATCTCCTCATAATAATTTGATTTTATTCTCCTAAAATTCCAACTTTATTCTTGTAATAATGCCACTTCATTCTCCTATAAGTACTACTTTATTCTCATAAAATTACAACTGTTCTCGTAATAATGTGACTTTATTGTCCAAAATTTAAAACTTTATATTTGTGACGGTGACCGACTGGTTAGCACATCTGCATCACAGTTCTGAGGTCCCGGATTCAAAGTGTGGAGTTTGCATGTTCTCCCCGTGCCTGCATGGGTTTTCTCCAGGTACTCCAGGTTCCAAAAACATGCATGGTAGATTAATTTAAGACTCTAAATTGCCCATAGGCGTGAATGTGAGTCTGAAGGATTGTTTGTTTATATGTGCCCTGCGATTCGCTGGCGACCAGTTCAGGGTGTAGTCCGCCTCTCGCCCAGAGATAGCTGGGATAAGCACCAGCACGCCCGCGACCCTTGTGAGGATAAGCTGCATGGAAAATGGATGTATGGATGTTTTGTCCATTGTTTCCCCCAGGGTATGGCTTCAGTACGTTTACTAGTTTTTTTTGTACTTAAGTACTGATACCAGTACTTTTGACATCTCTGGTGGATTGCGTGGAATTGTTTATTGTGTCTTGAAGCAGAAGCGCTGTTGATTCACTCTCAACTAATTTGCTGTCTCAGAACAATTATCACTTCAGGCATGATTTTGCGCAATATGATACTGCTATGGAAACAGGAGTTCAGAAAATTCGGAGAGGTTCTTTGTTGATCAAAGAAATTTCATCAAATTGCAATTTTATTAACCGGGTGGGTTCGGTGCCTAATATGAATTAGAACAGCTTGGTGTTACTTGTGGTTCGCGCATGTGGCTCACACTTCTAAGGTTTGGGGTTCGAATCTCTGCCCTCGAACCCGTGTGGAGTTTGAATGTTCTCCCGTGCTTGCAAGGGTTTTCTCCTGGTAGTCCGGCTTTGTCCCACATTCCAAAAACGTGTGTGTGAGGTTCGGTGAAAACTTAAAATTTTCCGTAGGTGCGAATGTGAGTGATGATGTTTGTTTCCCTACGATTTGCTTGCCCAACGTCAGCTAGGATGGAGTTTGCATGTTCTCCCCATGCCTGCGTGGGTTTTCTCCGGGTACTCCGGTTTCCTCCCACATCCCCAAAACATGCACGGTAGGTTAATTGAAGACTCTAAATTGTCCGTTGGTATGAATATGAGTGTGAATGGTTGTTTGTTTATATGTGCCCTGCGATTGGCTGGCGACCAGTTCAAGGTGTAACCGGTCTCTCACCTGAAGACAGCTGGGATAGGCTCCAGCATACCCACGATCCTAGTGAGGATAAGCGGTGTAGAAAATTGATGAATTTTCCAAAGATTGTATAGGTTAGCGGTTAACCAAAAAGGTTCTCGAAAAGTATGCCTCAAACAAGCAATATAGAAAATGGATGCATAGAATTTAGATAAATGGGAAGGACAAAATATGCAAAACAATGCGCCATGAAAGGCCTTTTTTTTTTCCTTTTAAACTGCCCTCACTTGTGTTGGAAATGCCCTTTTCCCACTATTCTTATTCCGCATCATGTCAAGACTAAAAAGCACACACGGCTGATCAATGCATCCTCACTGTTTCACACGGCCTCGAGGTCCAAGTACATGAGTGCGGTCTGCTCTTCACTAGCTGGAGACTTTGCGGCATGCAGATAGGCCACAGCAAGCATAATGTGCGGCCTGTTATGTTAATAGTTAATAGGAAGAAAGTTAGAAGACCACAAAGAGGAGACCAAGTCTGATGTTGTAACATGACATGAGAACACACCAGACCAGAGCATTATCTTAACTGCTATGTGATGTCAAGTTGACAGGCGTGCTGCTCTCTTGACAAACTGAAGCATCGCTGCTAAATAATACATTTGCGTCAGCTGTTGTTTGTACACCCTAAAATATAATAATGGCAGCTTTCGGTACAGGTAAACGCCTTCATATTTTAAATTTATGCAGATTGTGAGCAATAAACAAAAAATGTGGGCGCCGCATAAAGCAGAAGCGCAAATTACTTAACCGTGCTTAAATGTGCTGCATATTTAATCATCATTCTTGTTTGGCCTTGGGCACACAGAGCATACAGTAACTCTGAAGATTTTAGCTGTCCTTCCTTGAGTGGACTCCTCAAAGCAATCTGTGTTATTTAAGTAAATGCCAACTTTTTTTTTTCTTTTTTTTTCCCCAAATAGCAGGATGCTTCGGTGTCAAAATTGGGGGCAGGAAGAAAAGGTGAATCCACAAACTAGGCTGATTTAAATATTACAATAGTGCACAATTAAGGACTATAATATTGTTATTGTAAAATGTTTACTTTTTATCAAAAAAGAAATCTTGTAATAAAATCTATTTTCTACTGTTGCAATTTTCTGCAAAAAAAAAAATTCTCTGAATATTTCCACTTTATTCTCAAAAATGCATATGGTGTATGTCACATGAGTATGACTTTCTATTTTTAAACAACAAAAATACTTCTTTAGTTAATTTATTGTACATCTCTTTCGATGAAATAAAATTGCGACTTTTCCCACTCCAAAAATGACAACTTAATTGTTGGAATATTTCTACTCTATTCAGAATCAGAATCAGAATCATCTTTATTTGCCAAGTATGTCCAAAACACACAAGGAATTTGTCTCCGGTAGTTGGAGCCGCTCTCGTACAACAGACAGTCAATTTACAGAACACTTTGATTAAGACATTGACAAAAAAACAATTGTGCAAAAAGATGCAGAGTCCTCTCGCACTTAGAGCAGTTCGAATGACTAATATTGCAATAGTCCTGTGCAATGACCAATGTGCATTGTGTAATTGTAAAATTACAACTTTAATGTTGCAATACTACAAATTTCCTCTCATTCATTCTTACAATATTACCAGTCGCAATTTTTCACTGTGAAAAAAACGTTATTGGGGCCATCACCCACCATTGGGGTGGCCGCGCCCACCGGCGAGAATGACCGGCTTTCTCTCTGAGGCTGCCGCGGCCACCCCTGAATATTACGACAGTACTTTATTCTTGTGAAAGGGTTAGGGTTGCAACTATTTCTAAAGCTTTTTTTTTTTCACAAAATCGCCCCTTTTTTGTAAAATGTGTGTTTTGTTTTTTTTTAACTTAAGATATTCAAATTCATCCACTGAGCTATATTTTTTTTTCTATTTCGACGAGTCGTAAAATTACGACTATTTTTTGTGAAAAGTTAAACATTTCAAAATGTATTTTTTTTGGTCACAATAGCATGAATTCTTCATGACAACTTTAATCTGACAGTATTTCAACATCATTGCTGTTATTCAAAAATGTATATGGTAATGCTCCTGGATGAGCAGGAAGCCGAGATGAGAACAGGGTGAGAAAGTGTTCACAAATGGGGTCATTATAAATTTGGTGTGGTGAATGTTTTCACAATCCGCTGGGGCTTTAACCATTGTCTGTGGTGATTCTCATGTGGATAAGAGCAGGGCACACATGGGACTGAATAACCCCCCCCTGCTAGGTCATGAAGGCATCCACACGCCCACTGGGGTTCGGATAAAAGACCCCAAAATGGAGGCTGAAATTAAGACAAATAAAAGCCTTGTGCAACACAAGACATTCCCTTTCCTTGTTCCCCCGCAGCTTTCTGACTAATTCAGGTCTTTATTCAAAGCGGCCCGCTACCGCACGACATCACTCCCCTCGCCTCCGAGCAGGACGCCACCAACATGCTCTCGGACACGCACCCGCGCACACACACACACAAACACACATGCGGGGCGTGTGGGAGCGATGAAAACATGGCTCCTGCCCGAGCAGCAAGTCGTATCAACGCGTCGCTGTGCGCAGATGAGACGTGACTCCCAGGCCTCGGCTTCTGTCTCCCTCGCTGACTTTTCTCACCCTGAACATGGTGGTGGGGGAAGTGAAAGCTATTTTTACTCCAGTTGTGACTGGACATCCCAAACAAATTGAGCTTGTCCAGCAAACAATCCCCTCACAATTTGTGGATTATCCTTTAACAGCTTCATACGTGGCGGGCAGGCCAGAGGTGTAGCATTATGGCTTATTAGTAAAACAGCTACACTACAAAGGCATGAGGTACTTTCACGAGGAAGAGAAGAAAAGAAAAGCATAACATTTGTGGATTCAGTGCTTTCACATAGCACTACGTAATGGGTTATTCTGCACATAAACACCTTCATTCAATTAGATCAATAAAACACGCTTGACGCTGCCAGAGATTCTAATAGGTCACATCTGTTGAGTCAATAAACAGATTAAATAGAGTAAATTGAGAAAATAGCTGTAATGTTACAATTATAAAGTCGTAATGTGATCAATAAAAATTATCGAATGTGACGATAATGACAGTTGTAATATTCCAAAAGTCACAATAGTATGAGCAGAAAATTGTATGTTAAGTAGTAACATTACAATATTAATGTTGTCATGTAACGAGAATATAATCGTAATGTCATGACAATGGGAGTTGTGACATTATGAGAATTAAGTCTGTATGTTTCAAGAATTAGGTCTTATTGTTTCGGAGAATGGAAGCCAAAATGTTTCAAGAATGAAGTTGCAATCGAACAATGAAATCGCAATGCCATGAGAATTAAATCCTAATGTTACAAGAATAAAGTCATAATGTTACAAGAAAGTAAGTCCTAATATTCCTAGTCATAGTATTACGATAAGGTCAGAATGTTACAAGAATAAAGTCTGAATGTAATGACAATGAAATCATAATATTACGAGAATGAAAGTCCTAATATTACAGAAAGTCGTAATGTTATAAGTTACAATTAAAAAAGTTTTTTCGCAAGATTAGTCACCCAAAAAATCTTCATATGACATTTATTGTAATTATATGATGCTTATCTCATAAAATTGAGACTTTTTTCTCCTAACATGAACAATAAATGAACTTTTCCGACTTATATTCTCATAAAATTTTAACTATTTTTCTCCAGGGCTCGGAGTTAACTTTTTAAGCACTTGCTTGAAACCTTTTGCTTGTCCGTGGCAAGCCAAAAGGTGCTCTGTCCTGAGTTGTGTTAACACATCTAGATGTAAATAACAACCCAAACGTCTTCAGTATACAACAAAAACAAAGGAATCGAAGGACCTTGCTGTTCCAATACTTTTGGAAGGGACTGTATTACTGTGCACTTCTATCCCCATCGATCCAATGTTTTCATTTGTATACAGTACCTCCAAAACGCTATTATTGTTGCAGCAATAATCATGCTATGCGCACAATAACAAAACTGTTCATTGAGAAATTGTCTACTCTCGTCTCTCGGCGGCGGCGACACACATAGCTCCAACTCACGGAGTATCCTGCCGGTGGCGGCCGCCGCAGGCCAGGAAGCTCACTTTGCGAAGCAACTGATCCCGGCCTGTGGGTCTGCGTTTGCTGGGACAGAGGCCGGCGTGAACAACAAGGCGCCTCCATCTCGCCCAGTTGATTGTGAACGCTCTGATGGAGTAGTAGTACGCCATAGCAAGTTGCAACACTAACGCACTCATCTCAACGCTGCGGTCACGGGGGCCAGTCAGCCAATACGTGTATTTCTTCAGACGTACACACATGGGTCACATGGGTTACGTGTTTAATCGGGTGCGTTTACGCTCAAATGAGAAGTGAAGCCCTCTAGCAACCTGGCTAACCGGCTTGGCTTTTGAGCAGACGGCACAAAACTACATTTTAAGCACAACAGCTTGTTATTTTATGCCAAGACAAGGCCACTTTTAATTTCGCAATATCGTGACTATTGTGACATCCCTAGATACGACATTTGGTTTTTTTTTCAAACGCTTGCCCGATCGGGAATGTTGTATGTTTTGCTGGCTTTCCCGTAACTATTTTTGACTTGGGCAATCAGGGATCGTTTAACTTGGAGCCTTGTCCTCGATGATTACTTTTTATCTAAAATGCCAAACAGGACTTTTTCTAAAAGAAAAAAAATCTGAATTTATTCTCATAATAGCCCTGCGATTGGCTGGCGACCAGTTCAGGGTGTACCCCGCCTCCTGCCCAAAGATAGCTGCGATAGGCTCCAGCAGCCTGCGACCCTCGTGAGGATAAGCGGTAAAGGAAATGGATGGATGGATAATATTTCAATGCAATCTCCCCACCCACCCACCCCCAATACTACGGTCCTACATTTCTTGTAAAATTGTGACTACTATTCTTTTTTGGTTTCTCATAATAACTCATACATTTTACTATTAGTCATATTTTTTCACATTCCGACCTAGTAATACTTGAGGCCTCAAAATTGTCAGTACAACACTCGCATCTAAACAGGAGTTCACAACATTCACAGACAGATTCTTCCACCCAACTGAAAACATGATTGTAAATTTTCCTACTGGTTCATCACAGAAATGCAGTCAAATGTCTGTCTCTAATCCAGTTCATTGTTTTTATTGAGGTTGTCACCCTAAACAAAATGTAGGCCGTGGGAACGAAAGAAGACAATGTCGTACTAAATGCCATAAGGAGCGGAGAATAAAAGCGAGCATGCGACAATGGTGTCTCTGTGGCACAATGAGGGTCAGCGGGGAGACAATACTGGAGAATGACCACAATAATCCCGGGATGTCTTAATCCCTGTGTTCTTCCAGTGACTCGTCATACAAAGCGCATTCTGCTGTGTGGAGAAACGTGCATTCGGATAGTCACGTCCCACAATCCTCTTACGCGCCAAAATATGAAGGCGGCTAAAAAAAGCCCCTTTCCCAGACATTCCAGCAGCCTCGGCAAACATGCGAGCAACTAGGCTGTTGGGATCCATTCTGTGAAAACAACCAGTGAGTTTAGACCGTGAGCATGTTGTCACAAATACTTGAGGGGGATGAGAAAGGAAGTGTTATTCAGCCCCTTTTCCTTCAGTCACGTAATCTACAATAATGCAATCCTCACTGTTAAAACGTTGAAGTCATTCTTTGGCATAAATAGTATACTCCCTTTATTTTACCCTCAAGGGTGATGATGACTTCACCATTAGGATAACTGCTGATCCCGAGAATGAGAATATTCACATGTATCATCCTGATCCCGTGGGGACAGCTACCTTGTTGAGGCAAGTCACTTACTACACATTACAGCAATATTTTACCAACCGTAACCATAATCTCACCAAACATTAACATTATGCTCATTACTAAATTAAGACAAGGTAACAAGCATCCACTGCAGCATGATTGTGACACGCGTGTATCAGAGTGGTTCCGCAAAAATAAACCTTTCCTGTCAGACATCTGCTTCCAAATTTATGCTTACTGTCAAAACTTTAACAATCGTTTTTTTTTAAATATAGTAACGACAATCTGCTGCATCATGATTTTGACCAACCTGCGTGAATCAATCTGAATCGGTTCAGCAAAATTAGATGCTTATTGTCAGACATGTGCTCCTAACTTCTAATGCATTATTAAAAGTTAAATGCAATTGATTTGTAAAAAATAAAGTAACATCAATCTGCGCCATCACTACTTTTACATGCAAACATCAGTCAGTTCCTTAAAATTAAACATTGATCATCAGTTTATAACTCTATGTTCAATAGCAAACTAACTGCACTTTAAAAAAATCAAATTACTGCAGTCTGCTCCATTACAATTGTGATGTGCATGCATCGTGTTGCTTCCACAAAAATTAACAGCACAATAAGCTGTTTGGCAGTGGCAAAGAAGATTTGGCAAATCTTTTAATGGGTGCAAACCACATACTCAGCTGTGCTGTTCATCCCGCAAATGCGTGTTCCATACAAACGTGGCACCAGGGAAAAACGATATCAACAGGCTTTCTAACGGTATAGGATTTATTGCCAAGAAGCATTGTTACAACAAATAATCTACCAAACATACATTTTCTTACTTTGTGTGCTATTTTAAGAATTTATGGTCATTAATAAACACTGATTCATTAAAACTACTATCTGCTCCACCATTGTGGAAACCAAAAGAAAATGAACCAGCGAGTTGTGGATCTGCCGATTTTCGAAAAACAATATGTAACTATAGCTGCGAGCAGCTATAATTGGGCCATCTCACCCCGGCCCCGTTGGGGTACTGGCAGTTTGGGGTCATGACAGTTTGCTGTATTGGCATGATGGAGTAGGGGCCACAAATGGCCCCCGGGCCGTAGGTTGGACACCACTGCTGTCAGAAAAGTGCAAAGTCAAAGGTTATATTGAGTAAATGCGGGCCGCACAAAAACGCAGGACAAGTAGCAAATGGTCCCCGTGCCATAGGTTGGAAACTACTGCTACAAATAGCCCCTGGGCCGTAGGTTAGGTATTAGTGTAGTATTGTACTACATAAGGTATCACATAGTTATAGTAGTATGCTTACATAATTCTTATGTGCATACTACATCAGGGGCAAAATGCAACCATTTAGGGGCAGTCTGGAGTCCTCCACTGCAAAACGGGCTGCACATAAATGGAGGACGGGCTGCAAATGGCCCGCGGGCTGTAGGTTGGACACCACTGTTGTCGGAGAATTGCAAAGTCATGCCAAAGGTTACATAGAGGAAATGATGGAATGGAGGAGGATGGCCCACAAAAGCACCCCCCCCCCCCCCTCCCCCAGAGATTGGACACCACTGCTGGAGGACACGTGCAAAAGTATGACCCATGCAAATGTTGGAAAAAGGTGCGCAGCTGTACATTGAAAAGGTAACAGGTCACTTCCTGAATATGGGTTGTATTTAAGTTGTTGTTCGTGTCAGAGTGCTACACGTGTCCGGATTTCCGTAGGTGTTGGTATAATTCTAGTTCTGATTCTGATGAAACTTGTAGGACAAGTTCGCAAAAGTGTGACACCTGTAAATTATCCAAAAGTGTACATTTACAAGGTTGTAGGTCACTTTCTGTTGTATTTAGGATATGGTTTGCAATGACAATTGCCAAGTATGGTAGGTGTAGGTGTGACGTACCACAAATAGCTTTTTGATTAACTATACGGATTGCATCTGCAAGCATGCGAAAAAGGTCGAATGGTACTTTTACGAGGTCCCAGGTCACTTGCTGTTGGTTTGAGTATATGCGTGTTTCTGTCCTTCTGGGGTCAATGCAAGTGTGAGACGATTTTTGTAGCTCTAGATGAAACGTACCGCGAATGAGACTTTGATCAAGTTTAAGCATTTTCGGTTTTGTGGCAAAATGTGAAATGAAGTTTGAAGACCCGCCCCCGTCATATAGTACGTTAGATTAAATGAAATTAAATTAAATTACAGAGCAAAATTAAGACTTTCACATGAAAGCTGTAGGAGGATTTCGCCAAAGTATAAAGCCTGCAAAAATGTGGACATTTTGCACTTTTTTTCCTTCGAAGGGTCTTAGGTCACTTCCTGTTGTGTTTACGATATCGCTTGCGCTGACTTTTTTAGGAATCTGGGTCTGCTTTATATGCATAGCACATTTCGGAGTCTGAGGTCAAACGTATAACCAAGGCACGCCATCCGTTTCCGACTGAGGACCATGGTCTCAGATTTGGAGGTGCTGATTCTCATCCCAGCCGCTTCACACTCGGCTGCGAACCGCTCCAGTGAGAGTTGGATGTCACGGCTTGATGAAGCCAACAGAACCACATCATCAGCAAAAAGCAGAGATGCAATACTGAGGCCACCAAACCGGACCCCCTCTACGCCTCAGCTGCGCCTAGAAATTCTGTCCATAAAAGTTATGAACAGAATCGGTGACAAAGGGCAGCCTTGGCGCAGTACAACCCTCACCGGAAACGAGTCCGACTTACTGTCGGATATGCGGACCAAACTCTGACTCCGGTCGTACAGGGCCATGTAATTTCAACATAACCATAATTGCAGACCAAGGCTACACAGTGCATGGCAATGATTCATCCGCGTAATTCACAGGCTTAAACTACTGGAAACGTGCGATGAGCGCGTCATCGGCAGCGTCATCAGTAGTCTGATAATTGAACGCTCTACCTGTCAGTGCGTTGATTCACACACGGGTCAGGAGTTCAAACCCTACGGATGCAATCTAGCGTTTGTAGACACCAGCCAACACACCGCCGGCTTCCACTCAGCAAGATGACCACACACGCACACCAGCACGTGCACAATACATCACCCCAACACCGTCCGCATCCATCTGCCCGAGCGGTTGTTCTAAGCGGGGTTGATGAGACGTCACCACTCGCCCTGTGACTGAGTCAATAAAGGTAACTACCTTACATATACACGCAAACAGTGCACGACAAGCGAGAATGTTTTTTCTTTTGTGCATTTGTGTCATCGAAATTTACCATAATGGAGCCCGATAATATCTCGGTGAAGCGGTGTGTGGCTCAACAGCCGAGGTTCTTCTCATACGCTCTAAGTAACAATTCTCGCATCTCCAAAACCATCGCGTTTCATGTTTGTTGAGTCATTTAACATTGTATCTCCAAAAAAAGCAACTATTTTTCAACACTTTGGATTGGCCAATAATTTGTTAAAATAAAACACACATGGGACTGACCAAAAGTATAGATTTGTGAAAAAAATATTAAACATACCACATTTTGGACCAGCAGCTGCGATTTGTACACGTTTCTGTTGTTGTTTTTTTCACGCAGTCCCGATTTTTGGGACGCATAAATGCTTTGATGCAA
The DNA here is from genome assembly GCF_024500275.1 of Phycodurus eques. Classification (NCBI taxonomy): domain Eukaryota; kingdom Metazoa; phylum Chordata; class Actinopteri; order Syngnathiformes; family Syngnathidae; genus Phycodurus; species Phycodurus eques. The sequence goes on from NC_084531.1 coordinate 15,644,764, forward strand.
AGCCAAGAAATCATTGATTTTCTGACCCAGACTTTTGTTATTCAACGTGAGCTACGCTGACTTATATTAAAGTCAATCTACTCCAGTCATTTTGACCTGCATCCATCTGATTCTGTTCGGCAAAAAAAATGTCACGTACACGCAACTACGTTCATGGTTAAAAATATGGCGTTTGGTTTACGAAACTACTCAATTAACAGTTGCGACGCATTCATATCACCCTGTACTGCACAAGACATTCTGGGGGGTAAATAAAAGCCACGAAATACACGAAGCCCCTTGACACACGCACAGCCATTATTTACAGTTGTAGTGAAGTGAAGCAGCATGGACGATCTACTTACACATGAAGGCGCACACGACGAGCCAAAGTGACGGCGCACACAAGGCAGATGTTGTCCTCCCGCTCCTCGCCATCGCGACCGACAATGCAGCTGACCTATAACCGCGTCACGTGCGATAATAACCCGCAACAATTAACAACGAGCTCGCGTCCCACCGGCGGCCGCCTGCCGCGAACTCAAATCAAGTCGAGGAGTGAAAGCGGAACTACCAACGTGCACGCCGACGCACGAAAGAGTTGCTCACGTAAAAGAGGCGACGTCATTGCTCTCTTTGACGAACGTTCAGTCCCCCGAGTGAGTAACTATACGTAACCGTCGAACGTGCCTTTCAACCTGTTTTTACGTCGAGCTAACTTAGCGGCGGCTGGGCTGCTCCGAATGTTAGCTGAGTGAGCGGCTGCCGCTCTACGAGCGTCCGTAACGGCGACACGAGCTTATGTGCGATGGAGATGGAGGTGGAGGGATTTACCGAGGCTGGCGCACAGCACACAACACGCCATCAGTCGCACAATCGCCATCTTGCGGCGCCTCGTTTGTCGTTCACGGCTGCACACGCGCCCGCCACCTCGCAGTAGGTGACGGCGAGGGTGTGTGTGTGTGTGGTGGGGGGGGGGGGGTCGCAGAAAGAGAGGAAGAGAGCGAGAGAGAGGACTGGTGGATGTTGCCATCGACCAGTTTCCATAGCTACAGTGCGGCGAGGGTACGCCCTGCGCTCTGCCTCGCAGGCACCAAACACCTGCTGAATATCGTAAGGCGTGTGGATGCATGCATGGACGGACATATGGACAGTGAGGAGTATCTGTAACATTTGCACAACCAACATTGTCCCAGATGATCGCACTACTCGTCACTTTAAACCGCATACACTCCTTGAAGTCTCAGCGCCCTTTGCACTAAGGTCATTGCACCGGACTATCGCAATATTAGTCATTCGAACTGCTCTAAGTGCTAGAGGACTGCATCTTTTTGCACAATTGTTTTTTGTCAATGTCTTTATGTCTCCAAATTGTTCTGTAAATTGACTGTCTGTTGTACTAGAGCGGCTCCAACTACCGGAGACAAATTCCTTGTGTGTTTTGGACATACTTGGCAAATAAAGATGATTCTGATTCTGATTCTGATAGATACTTCATTCATCCCGTGAGGGTAGTGTATTTGTCCTAGCAGCAGTATTCGCACATGTTCACTCGTATTAATGTAGAAACAACTACAAAGGACAAATCAAAAGCAGCATCGAGGAGGTATAATTTTTTTTTTAAATCAATCCAAGCAAGGGGGAAAAAAAAAAAAAAAGAATACGATGTTTCATATTGGTATGGCGTACGCGGACTCCCCCCAGTGGTACACGAAGGAATTACTGAATTAAATGCAAATTTAAATCCAGTGCAACACTTTTTTTTATTTATTTATCTTTCGTGGACAGTACTTTTAAAAATCTTTTTAAGTACAGTATGTTTTTTAAGTACAGTTCCGTTGTATTTAACTTTCAAGTGCAATATAATACGTTTGTATTCAATCTTTTAAGAACAGTTTTTAAACATTTCAGTACATTTTATTTCGCTTTTATGCTTTCATTATTTAAGTACATGTTTTATTCTATATTTATCCAGTGTTAATGTTCAAACTGTGCATAATGTCACAGTGGCTTATAATAAAAAGTACAGGTATAGTTTTTAGGTATGCAACCACTGCCTTGTTTTTTTGATGAACACTTTGGCCTGCTACATTATTGTATTTTAATATTGGTCATAATGCTGATACGTGGAGAGATAAGTTGTTTTTTTTTAGATGGTACTTGGTGTATTTAACCCCAAAAGAATATATAGCCTACTTATGGAATTGTAATATTTGTGCAAATTGGGAAGACAGTGATATAAATGATCAAATGATGAATTATTATTATTAATATACACCTAATGTCCAGTGTATGAAACTGTTGGTAGGCATAATATATGTATGCTAATATGTATGCTGAATATTGCACACTGGCTGCTTGGCGGGGCGAGCTGAGCTGAGCGAGGAGTGTCGGCAAAGAGTTGAGCGACGCGCCGCAAGAATGTATGTTACTCGGCATTGGTAGCTAAAGTTGCTTGCTTACTTTGAACTTTGCTTGTGGCGAACAGGAGCGACATCAATTACGCTGTGATTGCAACATCTATGATCGACTGGGAGAAGGAGGCTACAGACCTCCTCTTTCATCTATAACTGCTCTTCATACAACAAAGAGCATGTATGAATATATGTATGTGTCTTTCTTGTCTATAGTTTGTTTTTTATATGTATTTTTTTTGGGTGACAGTGGCCTCAAAGCAGTTTCGGCCCACTGTATGTGTCACATATATTGTGGACTGACAATAAACTGAGACCCAGAGGTGTGCAGTAACGCATTACATTTTCTCCCGTTACATTTACTCAAGTAACATTTTCGATAAACTGTACTTGTCAGAGTACTTTAAATGCACTTTACTTTTTACTTTTACTGGAGTATTTCTGCAAAGAAGGATTGATACTTTTACTCCGTTACAACGATCGACATGCCGTTCGCTACTTTTATTTATCCATTCTTGCATTTGTTTTTAGACTATCTTCGACTTCCGCATAGGGCGCCCGTTGCGCCAATCAAACGGGATCACTTATGTCATTTGACTTTAATTCACCAATCAGACGACACAAGGCAGTCACATGACCGTACACGTAGCCTTCGCGAGCCAACCAAAATGACTCATTTTGGGGAGGAAAAAAGAAAAACAGCCGCACGAGTGTGTTTACAGACCAAAAAACAACAGCTTTGTCATGCAGCTCTGAAATTGTGATTGCCCAAACTTGGATATTTCAGCCCACTTCTAACTTGAGAAAACACCTTGCGGTAAGTTGCAGATGGTTTTGCTGTTGTTTTGGCAGTGGATGTGGCAAAATTAGCACACGGACACACACAATCACTACATCTGGTCAGCAAGCAGTTTCTTCATTAAGTCATTTAAGTGAATAAAGCAAATAGTGTTTCTGTTTTTTTGGCTGTTAAAAATTGAAATTGTGGCAGTTGCCCTCACATATTTTACATTGATCCTTTAGACCATAAATAAATAAAAAATCTATTAAAATTGGTTGTATTTTTCAGTAGAGATTGTATTTTTGCATGATGGCGCTATATGCGGCGGCACGGTGGCCAACTGGTTAGAGCGTCAGCCTCACAGTTCTGAGGACCTGGGTTCAATCCCCGGTCCCGCCTGTGTGGAGTTTGCATGTTCTCCCCGTGCCTGCGTGGGTTTTCTCCGGGCACTCCGGTTTCCTCCCACATCCCAAAAACATGCATTAATTGGAGACTCTAAATTGGCCGTAGGTGTGAGTGTGAGTGTGAATGGTTGTTTGTTTGTATGTGCCCTGCGATTGGCTGGCAACCAGTTCAGGGTGTACTCCGCCTCCTGCCCGATGACAGCTGGGATAGGCTCCAGCACGTCCGCGACCCTAGTGAGGAGAAGCGGCTCAGAAAATGGATGGATGGATGGGTGCTATATGCAGTGTAATAAATAAATACATTTAATTAAACAAACAAGCCTGTAAGATCGCAATGAGGGCTAAATTTGGACGTGAAACACGCACAAGGGCAAAGGGGCGGAAGATGGACAGGAAATGCATGTTCATCATTTTTGATAACGTGCTTGAAGAATATACCATTTACCTTTAGAATCATGGCGTGATAATGATACACAAATTGATATCATTCAAGAAAGAATGTAAATAAGATTACGCCTTAAAATGATGACAAAATTATATACCCCTTAAATTGGATTTGTTGGCTTTTTAATTGAACTCTACATGTATGATTTAGATGACTGCATAACATCTGATTTTGACGTGAATTGTGAGGTGAAAATTCCAATTTATAATTGCAAATGATCAGAAGATGGCAGTATAAACCCAGGTTTTCCTGTTGCTGCGCCATATGCCGTCTGCCTTCTCTCCGCGACATTTAAAACAATACACTTATAATACAGAAAAATGAACCCATTGTTACGTGTATTCTTATTCAATTCAATGTAAATGTTTGTTTTGCTTTAATCTTTCATGATATAAGATGATAATATTATCATAAGATATTAAATATCAGCCCTGGTGATATTTATGCAGAATATAAAGCGAGATGAAACCGCAAAGCCGTTCCCCCCTCCCTTCCAATAAAAAAGATTTCATCCCTCCCATGGTGCTTCAGTTCCAATTACAGCTGCAAGGCTGCACTGAATCATAGCGGCACTGTGCTTCGCATGTTGAGATAAATACATGTTTCCAAATAGATTTTAGAATGGATGCAAGGCGATGATGATGACTTCAAAGTCTTAAATTCTACTGTACACTGTACTTTCGCGCATACTTCTCAGAAGTGTCACCCCTCTCGGATGAATGGTTCCATCTTTCTGAGTGACCTTGTGTTGAGTGTCAATAATGTGCCATTTGGACATTCACCACGTGTCCTACTGCAGGTGGTATTTGTGTCCTAGTCAAGCAAGTGATTTCATTATGTTCCTATTAATGGTGGGACAGAACAGGTAACCCACATTAAGGTCGGTATGTCAGTTTTTGGTCCACGGTTCGGTTGGTAGGTAGACTGCCCATTATTCCTTGACTAGTTGTATACACTTGAGAATACAATAGTATAAAATCTAACAAAATAAAATGGAAAAATGTAAACGAAAAACTACTTGTGTAAAAGTTGGATTAGGCGTAGGTCAATTGGTCATGCACGACCACTCGACCCACGGTTTAGCCGACTGTCCTTTCTCCATTTATTTTGTCTAACTGTGGACCGATGAACATCAAGACTTCTCGAAATACTTTTTTGAACCTTTACAGCTTTATACAAGTTTATATATAAAGTCCTGGCCTCAACCCAATTGAGATGCTGTGGGATGACCTCAAGAGAGCTATTCACACCAGACATCCATTGTACCTCACAGTGAAGGGTTTTTCATATGCCTAGGTTTGAATTGCCTTACTGTAAACCAGGGGTGTCAAACTCATTTTTGTCGCGGGCCATATTGTAGTTACGGTTTCCCCCAGAGGGCCGTTATGACCGTGAAACCATAAAAATCTTTAATTGCCTCATCATATTTGCATACGGAATTTATGAACTAGCTTTGGAATCAGAAATCAAGGGTAATGGGGTTTTCAACTATTGTTTTTCATGTTTGGTAACACAAAAATGCTTGCAGTATCTCAACATTATCATTTATTTTATATGACTATTTGAGGTGGAAATTAACTACAGATACAGATAACAGATAACTAGCAACCCTTTATTGCTCAGTGACTGTTTTTTTTTGTCAATGTCTTTATGTCTCAAAAGTATTCTCTGTCAATTGACTGTCTGTTGTCGTACTAGAGCGGCTCCAACTACCGGAGACAAATTCCTTGTGTGTTTTTTGGACATACTTGGCAAATAAAGATGATTCTGAAATTTATTTGAAAAGATTGGTAAGAAATAAAAAAAAACCTAATTTACACATACAAATGATCTTTTCTGTCTACTACAATTAGTATTGCTGAGTATTATCACAGTGATAGTGATTTGCAATTCAATTATACTTTTATACTTTTTGTTTGTTTGTCGAGTTGTTTTCTTATTGTTTGCATTTCAGTGCAACAAAACTCATTTAACAACCAGACGTTTACGCATACACTTTATTTGCTGATTTGTCAGACAGGCGTGTTCGAGGTCGATCAGGCCTACAAGGGAATACATCATATTACATTAATTGTATATATACAGCGGCTGAAATAAGTATTTAACACTTCACCTTTTTTCAAAGGTGAAAAAAAGGTGCACTTGACATGACAATTTTACCAGATGTTGGGAACAAGCCTCACGTTCACCCATTCACATACACATTCATACACCAATGGGCGACTGCTGCCATGCAAAGCGCTGCCAGGCCCACTGGGAGCAAATTAGGGATCAGTGTCTTGCCCGGGGACACTTCGACATGCGGGCAGTCAGAGCTGGGATTTGAACCAGCGACCGTTCGGACACTGGACGACCCGCTCTACCCACTGAGGTACAGCGAAAATCGGTTGAGAAATGAGCAAGTTATGACTTTATTTCAATGTCCATGCATTGTCTTTGAAGGGAACATCGACCTTCCCAACATGGCCCCCCACATAGGCATGTCGGTGAGCCGGGCTGCTACAGCGAGGTGGCTTATAGTCTTCCTATCTATGGTCAGAACCGCTACACACATTTCCAGCTGTGTTAACGCTAATGACCAGGGTAATGCTTGATTTACAATCCTGACACAATGTATGAAATGACAATTGACCACACGAAAATGCTTCAATGCTGCCTCTTGAATTGCTCGATGTTATGTGTGGGCTCTGACTTGGCAGAGGCTTGTAATGGTGCGTACTGCATAGCTATTAGCTAATAAGCTAATAAGGCACTTGGAGCTATTGCTAGCTAATTGAATAGCAAAGAGTTTTTGCCCAGTGTATCTGGTACGATATGAAATGTCTCTGTGAAGTATCTTATCATATGAAATGTCTCTGAAGTATCTTATACCAAGATAGGGCGTGGCCATATTTTTTTGGAGTATAATGCAGAAAAAGTTGACATGCCCTGCAAAAACTCAAAATCTTACCAAGAATATTTTATTTCTAGTCAAAACTGGGATAGGCTCCAGCACGCCCGCCACCCTAGTGAGGATAAGCGGTGCAGAAAATGGATGGATGGAAAACTAATTAAAATTTGACGCATCACTTAAAATATAAAAAAATTGCCAGCGGAGTGAAAAAAACCCAAACTTACTCCCACGGCAAACATTTTGTCTACATATTTCAAGTAAAAATTATCTTAAAACAAGTGAAGATTTTCACACTTAGCACACCTAACAGTTGGAGCGCCTTCTCGCGATGGTGCGGAGCAGCGTCATGAGTGTAAATGAATATTTTCCTTTCCAACACATGCCACCATCTATGTGTTATTAAGGCACAACCAAGGTAGAAAGACTACATCGATACAAATTTCAATAGTCTTAAAGCTACAGTACATCTCTGTGGCTTCATAGCTGCACTGTTATTAACCACTTTGTTTATAGACTTCACTGATCACCTCCCCCAGCCAGGAAAGATCAGTTTGTGTTGCCAGTTGGAAAGTTGCTATCTTCGCCTCCAATGGGATTAAGTTTCTGGAAATTACGGCGAGTTGGGGGGGAAAAAAAATAAAATAAAATGCAAGTATCCAAATATGCTGTTTCTCGGAACGACTTTTATCACAAAATATATTTGAACGTGATGTTAAACGGAACAGTGAGAGCTGTGACTTTGCAGGCACTGCACCTGTGGCTCAATTACCACTGTGTTAAAAATAGATTTGTACAAGCCACACACACACACACACACACAAAAACGCTTAAAGACTTGATGACTTCCTTTAAACACGTCACTGCCCTTTTGTTTTAATCAGCCACATTCTGTGATTCTAGTGAGGCATGTGACACACCTGTAGAGGCTTCTGTGTGTAGCCATGGCGACGGTACATACCGCTGTCTTTATGAAAAGTCATTTAGTATAGAAGACTCATTTGAACTTGCTCTGGCACTTGAAACTCATTTTTAGTGTGGTTTACAGTCCAAAAGACTACCTTTGACATGCATTTCTTTGGTTATCTTTCATGACACGCTGTAGAAAATTAAGCTATATGCCCTTATGATGATGATTTTAAAGTTAATCTTTGAATTGTTTGGGTTTCAAAGCATTTTTTAATGGAATTAAATCTGTTCCAAGATCAAATTATCGCCATTGTCAAACCCTTCTTAAGTGTACAGCGACAGAAAATATTTTAAGTAACATTTTTCACTGTATAACAAATAATACAATTACAAAAAGTAACTTACATACAGAGGAGTGGTGGTGAGGGTGGCAGGTGGTTACTGAAGGCATCATGTATTGACTCTTTTTTTATGTCGGAATTGATTTAATGTTTAATGTTTCTTTTTAATGGTGTCACACTTCCTTTGTTGATCACACTTTTTGAGGCTCAACTGCGGTTCAATCAGGTATACTGGAATTCAGATATTTTACAACATTATTCTTTAAAAATACAATTCTGATACATTTGTGGATTCAAACATTTACAGAATATAAAGGTGAAAGATTACCCAAAAAGGATGTTTATAAACAAGACCACAGTTCTCTTTGCCATTGTTGGTAAACTTCTGATGGTTTTTCACCACATCAGAGAATTTCACAGTACCTAGCGATCCTGTAAACTTGGCGGGTGAGAGCAGTAGTCCCCTGTGGCATACTGAGAGATTCTGACCAGAATCGCTGAAATTGTCTCAACAGAGCACTAAATCTGGTGATTATCCACCTCTTTCATAGAACCCAGTGTAATACTTTTTTTCCTCTTTCACACAGAGATTCTGTAAAATTGCTGCATTAGAGCAGTTAAACCTGACATTTACAGTATTTGTCTTTTTTCACAGAATCCAGTGTAATGCCCCAGAGGTTGACAGTGGTCGACCATCCATCCATCGAGGCAGGCAGGCAGGTCATTCCCTGAGAGTGCTGAACATGACAAGTGGTGACTCAAATGTGAATGACTGGGCAAAGTCCAAAAGTGACTTTGAGGCCTCGTCATGCCCTTGTGCCTATGCATAGCGTGTGTCACTCAAGTCTGCCAGTTCCCCAAAGGTTTTAGACGTGCTTGTTACGCACTGCATCTCGTCACATCCACTCCATCTATATGGTGTATACACATGCAGTAGAGACCTGATTTATGTCATGAAAACCTGAATCAGAGCGCATTAAATAACATGACTGATCAATCTGGGTTTGTGTTGTGTTGATACATAACATTCAATTTAAGAACAAAAAATAAAATAATAAATAAATAAATGTCCCTAAAATTGAATTTGAATAGCATACACCCATAAATTACACAAAAGTATTTAACTCACGAATATACGAAATATGAATATGATAAACCATGAATATAGTATTTCACAAAGAAATTTGGAGGGGAGAAATATATCAATATATCATTAGAAAATATACAAATTCTGAATAATATAAACCAGCAATATATTTAAAATATATTTTACCCAACAAAAATAAATTAAAACAAACAAAAATATAGAATTACAAAATGTATGTATATATATATCTATCTGTGTATATATATATATATATATATATATATATATATATATATATATATATATATATATATATATATATATATATATATATACTACTACTACTAAAAGTACAGACTAACGCATATTTGGGTTTGAACTTAACGAGAACAGGAATCCCCAGCTATATGCATTGTCACTACACGCTCATTCTACCAATCTCACATCACAAATTAGTTTCCTTTGCCAATGTTCGTCCGTACTTGTTTGTTTTGTGTTTTTCTGTATTGCTTCCCCGTAGATTCCCCATGTAGATCATTAAAATTTCCATAAAATTCACTACCTGTATTGTTGTGTGTGTTTGGGTTTGAGGAAAGAAACCCATGGCCGTCTACAACTCTTATCAAAATTTCAGAAGGTTTAGCAGCCTTCAGATTACGAGACTGATAAAAAGGTTTCTTGTCACTTTCCCTAAATTTTATCCACATAAAAAGTGACGTGGTGCCCCTTTTACTAGAAAATAGCCACATTTATAATGCTGTAATTTAAAATTACGCTAAACCGGAAGTAACGCAGGCGTCGCTTCCAGCTCATTCTTTTCTCCTCAATTAATTACATTTTGATTTAACCCGTATACGCTACAATATGAATGTAAACATTGGATGGACGGGGATAGAAGTGCACGCTAATATATGATTTGAACCTGTCTTTTTCACAAAAACCTTTGGGAAAAATGGACAGAAACTACTAAAACCTATTGAGAAGAACTTGGCAAGAGTCAAGAAGAAGAAGAGCAAGAAAAAGAGGTTTTTCGGTTCTCCTGTTTTCACCTCTTTGCCCCACCTGTACCGTGAACCTTCCGGCAATACCTTGAGTCTTCTTGCAACATCGTGAGCTTTCCCATGATAGCGCAATAATTATTGTACCGTGAGATTAATACCGTGATTAAACCGAACTGTGAGATATAGTTAGCGTTACATCCCTACTGACTAGTATTTGGAATTATGAATCCCTTCACCTTGACTAAGGCCCCAGTTCCAGCTGAAGAAAAATAGCCCTAAAGCATGATGTTGCCACCACCAAGCTTCACTTGTTTGGTGTTGATTTGGCGATGAGCAGTGTTGTGTTTGTGCCAAACATACATTTTGGAAGTATGCGCAAATGATTTTATCGAACCATAACACATTTTCCCCACGTGTTTGGGAGCGTTCAAGTAGTTTTTTAATTTTTTTTTTTTTTACTGTATTTCTTTGTGAGATAAAACGTCCGCCTTGCCACTCTACCCCCCACCCTCAAAATATGAAGAAGAGAGGAGATTGTTATCACTTGTAGTAAACAGCCAGCATTTGCCAGAATTTCCTGCAGCTCCTTCAATGGTGCTGTGGGTCTCTTGGCAGACCCCCTGACCAGTTTTCTTCTCGTCTTTTCACTGATTTTGGAGGGATGTCCAGTTGTTGGAAATCCCCATGTTGTGCCATATTTTCTCTACTTAATGATGACTGTTGTCACTTTTTTCTTGTTATATTAAATGCCTTAGAAATTCTTTTGTACCTTTCTCCTCACTGATACATTTTAACAATGGGAGCCATCTAATGCAGTGGAATCTCTATGAGGATGTAATATGTGACTACAAAATGTGAGGAAAAACATACCAGGACATCTGAGTTTATTTTGGGTTAATAAGGGGAACTTTAAATGGTGGCACGTGTGTGCTGACACCCATCAAACATGAGTTTGAATGTTATTGGTAAAATCTAAACAGAGCCACAGTTATGCACACTTGTGCAACCATGTTATCTCAGTTATTTTTCATTTCACAGCTCTTTGAAAATAGATATTTTGTTTAATTCAATTGAGGTGTACAGGGTATAGGTCACATTAAGGGTAGAAAACGTTTGAAAAAGATTTATCTTCTAAATCTCCATAGCCTGGCATTCGAACAAGGGGTGTGGAGATTTTTTAAACCCCCCTTAGCTCTCATTAATTGCAGGTATACCCTAAGCTTATGGCCTGTGAGTATACATTATTGCAGAATCTGAGGCCGCTCCCTGTTTACGAAAGTAGAGCACTGCTGACCACTGCTGGTCATACCGCCGCACTGTGCTCACCTTAGGACGCACGGCGCTCATGAACGCACCATAATAAGACATAGTGCATGGAGGAGAAAATCTGGTCCACATGTTACAGGCTAAGTTGACATGTTGAATGGGGGGCTGTAGTGTACACATACATACGTCACTGCCACTGAACTATTTGTGTCTGTTCAAGCATTGTCTTGTATTTGTAGGGTTGTATTTCTCTTCAGTTTCTACAAAATAAAAGATTGTTGTTGAAAATTTTTTTTTACATAGCATCCACTGTCATACGACTGTAAAAATAAAAGAAGTTAACTGCTGTTAGTATTAAGACGTAAGAGTAATAAAACTTGGCTGTAATCATTAATTCATAATACAAAGCATCCCACTTCACATTCTAGATGGTCTTTATTGACAAAGTAGTGAAAACATATTTACCTGGTCATGGAACAGGAAAATGTGTTGTGTCTTATCATTCAGCCCGACTTCATATCATCATTTTTATGTTATGCAACACATAATCCCAAACTTATTCCTTCGGACTCCCCCTGTTGCCTTTTGAAAATCAGAAAGATTCAATGTTCTATCACAGCCTCATCTAAAACCAATAGTTTGGTTGCATAAGAGATTATGTTCTCTTTCCTTTGGCCTGGCCATGCGGGGAAATCCAACTCCATCACAGAAAATAAAAATTGCCTTGTGAGGCAAATGCTTGTTACGTCACACATGTTTCGCCATGGAAACGCATCATATGTGGCTGCATGCATGTTGTTGGAGTTGTTGTGTCGGCATTTTGGCAACTTCGGGAAGGAGGGGTGGTACAGGAAAGACGTGTGTGCAGGTAATTCCATTGTGTCTTGCTAGGCAGAACAGGGACAAAGAGCTCCACCTTAGCAGATGCCCACAAACAATTACTGAAAACCGGAAATCTCTTTCACACAGGGATCCTGCAAAATTGACAGACTCGAGCAGAAGATCCATCATTTGTCTTTTTCGCAGAAACCCAGCATAATATTGCATTGCCTCTTTCACACAGAGATCCTTCAAAATGGACACGTCGAAGCATCTCTGCAAGTGTTCTCATTTTCAAAAATGATTGTGGTCGTGTCATCGGACTTGCGGCCGCATGTCTTGGACACTAGGGTGAAGAGAGGGGCGGAGCTGTCAACTGATCACCACCTGGTGGTGAGTTGGCTCCGATGGTGCGTGAAGATGCCGGTCTGACTAGGCAGGCCGAAACGTATTGTGAGGGTCTGCTGGGAACGTCTGGCAGAATCCCCTGTCAGAAGGAGTTTCAACTGCCACTTCCGGCAGAACTTCACCCACGTCTCGTGGGAGGCGGGGGACATTGAGTCCGAGTGGACCCTGATTCGCGCCTCTATTGCCGAGGCGGCCGACCGGAGCTGTGGCCGTAAGGTAGTCGGTGCCTGTCGTGGTGGCAATACCCGAACCCGTTGGTGGACACCAACGGTGATGGATGCCGTCAAGCTGAAGGAGGAGTCCTATCGGGCCTTTTTGGCCTGTTGGACTCCTGAGGCAGCTTATTGGTACCGGCTGGCCAAGCGGAATGCAGCTTTGGTGGTCGCTGAAGCAAATACTCGGGTATTGGAGGAGTTCGGTGAGGCCATGGAGAAAGACTTCCGGACGGCTTCAAGGAAATTCTGGTCCACATCCGGCGTCTCAGGAGGGGAAAGCAGTGCACCACCAACACTGTGTATAGTGGGGATGGGGCGCTGCTGACCTCGACTCGGGACATTGTGAGCCGGTGGGGAGAATACTTTGTAGACCTTCTTAACTCCACCGACACGCCTTCCCATGAGGAAGCAGAGTCTGGGTTCTCTGAGGCGGGCTCTACTATCGCTGGGGTTGAGGTCACCGAGGTGGTTAAAAAGCTCATCCGTGGCAAGGGCCCAGGGGGGGATGAGATTCGCCCGGAGTTCCTAAAGGCTCTGGATGTTGTGGGGCTGTCCTGGTTCACATGCCTCTGCAACATCGCGTGGACATCGGGGACAGTGCCTCTGGATTGGCAGACTGGGGTGGTGGTCCCCCTTTTTAAGAAGGAGGACCACCAGAGGGTGTGTTCCAACTACAGGGGGATCACACTCCTCAGCCTCCCTGGTAAGGTCTATTCAGGGGAGCTGGAGAGGAGGGTCCGTCAGGAAGTCGAATCTCAGATTCAGGAAGAGCAGTGTGGTTTTCGTCCTGGCCGTCGAACAGTGGACCAGCTCTACACCCTCGGCAGGGTCCTCGAGGGTGCGTGGGAGTTCGCCCAACCAGTCTAGATGTGTTTTGTGGACTTGGAGAAGGCGTTCGACCGTGTCCCTCGGGGAGTCCTGTGGGGGGTTGCTTTGGGAGTATGGGGTACCGAACCCCCTGATACAGGCTGTTTGGTCCCTGTACGACCGGTGTCAGAGCTTGGTCCGCATTACCGGCAGTAAGTCGGACTCGTTTCCGGTGAGGATTGGACTCCGCCAAGACTGCCCTTTGTCACCGATTCTGTTTATAACTTTTATGGACAGAATTTCTAGGCGCAGCCGAGGTGTAGAGGGGGTCCGGTTTGGTGACCTCAGAATTTCATCTCTGCTTTTTACAGATAATATGGTTCTGTTCGCTTCATCAAGCCGTGATCTCCAACTCTCACTGGAGCGGTTCACAGCCGAGTGTGAAGCGGCTGGGATGAGAATCAGCACCTCCAAATCTGAGACCATGGTCCTCAGTCGGACAAGGGTGGCGTGCCCTCTCCGGGTCAGGGATGAGATCCTGCCCCAAGTGGAGGAGTTCAAGTATCTTGAGGTCTTGTTCACGAGTGAGAGAAGAATGGAATGGGAGATCGACAGGCGGATCGGTGCAGCGTCTGCAGTGATGCGGACTTTGTATCGATCCGTCGTGGTGAAGAAGGAGCTAAGCCGAAAGGTGAAGCTCTCGATTTACCGGTTGATCTACGTTCCTACCATCACCTATGGTCACGAGCTCTGGGTCGTGACCGAAAGAACAAGATCCCGGATACAAGCGGCCGAAATGAGTTTCCTCCGCAGGGTGTCCTGTCTCTCTCTTAGAGATAGGGTGAGAAGCTCGGACATCCGGGAGGATCTCAGAGTAGAGTCGCTCCTCCACATCGAGAGAAGCCAGATGAGGTGGCTGGGGCATCTGATTCAGATGCCTCCCGGACGCCTCCCTGGTGAGGTGTTCCAGGAGGCACGTCCCACCGGGAGGAGACCCCGGGGACAACCCAGGACACGCTGGAGAGACTACGTCACTCGGCTGACCTGGGAACGCCTCGGGATCCCCCCGGAAGAGCTGGATGAAGTGGCTGGGGAGAGGGAAGTCTGGGCGTCCCTGCTAAAGCTACTGCCCTCGCGACCCGACCTCGGATAAGCGGTAGAAAATGGATGGATGGATGGTTTAAACAGGCTGTATGCATAGCTACAAAGTTCATTTTAATATGTTGGATTGTATTTCATGTTTTTAATATGTAAATTGTATTTGTACACTGTTAGACATTCATGTAAGTGTATAAATAGTGTATTAATAAATATATTCATAAATAAGTTTAAATAGTGTATTTCAAACACAAGGTTACTGTGATTTATATGATTCAAAATACAATATTACAAACCATTCACAAAAGATCAAAAAACATAAATAAAAACAAAGTATATAAATAAAAGAAAGCTGACTAAAATTACTAAAATAATGTGCAGTGGACCCATACAAGGACGGGGAGAACATGCAAACTTGCACACAGGGAGACCTGAGCCAAGATTTGAACCCCTAATCTCAGAATGGTAAAGCAGACATGGTAATCACTAGTCCACTGTAGTGCCAACATGAGCGATGACATGTATCAAATATGCAGAATACAGTTCCTGCCTGGTGCAAAGCGGGTGTGTTCTGGATGTGCAATCATCATAGCCCTGTGTGTGCACATGCATGCAGAAACAGAGGCATCCATTGACGAGGAGGGGAGGGGAGAGGAGGTCTGTGTGTAGTGTAGTAGTGGATAGTGGCTGTCTTATCAGGTCTCACCATGTGTAGTGAAGGGAAGCTGCTGCATCCTCATGCTTTATTTCTGTCGCCACACCCATGCGTCTCACACAGACAAACGCATGCACATCACATGATAAGCACTAATAGGCGTGGATAGCACACGTGATGATTTTTAAAATTGTTCTTTTTTTACATTTATTGATTCATTTATTTATTTTAGGTGGAAATACGTCCAAGACGTGTCTCTCTGTCAGTGCGCATGATTCTGCGGCTCCTCCACTACACTACTACGGGCACGCTCCAACTCACCTTGAATGAGGTGCACGGCCGGCCTAGCCAATCGCCGCGCGGCAAACCTGACCGGCAGCCAATCAAGTGAGAGGAAAGGGGCGGGATTTGCAGGGAGGCTGCGAGAGCGAGAGGGGAGGGTGGGTTTTGCGCTTCTTCCCACTCCGGCGCTCTCCGCTCAGGCGCTCTCGTAAAGGGAGAGAGCGCGAGGGAGAGAGAAGGAGGGGGTGGGGTTGGGGGGAGGAGAAAAAAAAACGTCTCCGTGTGTGGCGAGACGAGCGCGGCGGCGGCGGCGGTGCAGGTGCTGTCTCATCGGGGATGCGGATGGAAGGACGGGAGAGGGGCGAAGAAGGGACGAAGGGGGGCGAGCGCGCCTGGGAAAAGACGACACCGCATGCGAGAAGTCGCTAAAAAAAAAAAAAAAAAAAAGAGAGAGGAAAGATAGATAAGGAGGCGCAAGGTCGAATATGAGCCATCGTGGTCGAACGGACGGGGCACTTTGCGTGGCGATAGCTGGCTGGCAATAGTACTATGATTTGGTATGTGGCCACTCTGATAGCAAGTGTATTCAGCACCAGAGGAACGGCCGCTCAAGGTGAGTCGAAGTGCAATATGTGGCTCCCGTTGCATTTTTGCACACCATCTGTGCGTGTGTGTGCGCGCGCGTGCGCTGCTGCTGCAGCTTGAGACATGCATGGCATTTTTTTTTCTTGCACGAGATTTGCTCCCAAAAAGGCTTACAAACACACGCGCGCGCGCAAACACACACACGCACGCACAATGGTTTACGCTGACCAATGTGCCCACAGTTGATCATGCTTCATTGAGTATGTGTAGAAAGGGTGCATGTGGGATCATAGCACTCCTAAGAGAGGGGTGTGACCGTCTGAGCCCCTCCAAGGATAGCCCAAGTTGCTAAATAATGCATCACATGTCAGATAAATGCACTCGCAGCTTTGACATCCACCTGCAATATGCACTATCACGTGATGTCGTAATAGTATACTAAGCGTACTACAGCAATTGTACATCATCAAATGATGTACAAATCACCCTCGTTTTTGATTTTTTTTTTTTTTTGGTGTGGGCTCTCAGTCGTACTCCATGTGCATTGACAGATGGACTCACTTAACCTTGCTTTCCCATTCATGTCCAGACGAGGGAGACACGGGCCAAGCTGTTGCCTGGTAACTGATCCCAGTGACTTCCCCCCTCCAACCACCCCCACTTCTACAAATACCCATCCCAGTCTAAACTGCTCTGCTAACACACGTCTGGCATGAACGCATCAAGTCTGAAAGAGAGTGTGGTCATTAAAACTCCTTCACTGCCAGTCCTCCATGTTAAATATTACATATTTGAATTTAACAGCCGTCAATGGCAGTGATTAAGCGTTAGTGTGTGTGTGTGTGTGTGTCTGTGTGTGTGTGAGAGAGTCTGTTTTGGGTTTGCTGCAACGAAGGTGGCAGACTAGCGGATGTCTTCAAAGAGCCATCAGGGATATTTCTACACTCAACTGCAGAGAGTATCAGGCATTTATTTGAAGGAGGTGTCCCTTTGGGCATCATTGGAAAGAAAAATAAAATGACAAGATTAAAGTATTATGAGGTGTAAGTTATATTTCCCCAAAAAATATTATCAGTATGAGACCAGCAGCTCTGACAGAGTGATGCGTACATTATGAAATTTACTTGTTAAAATCTCACTTTTTTCCCCTTGAAACTTTAACTTCAGTCTTACAGTATATAGTTTTTTAATATAGTTTTTTTCTCAAACAAATAACAGTTTTTAAAGAAGACAGATTTTTAATTGAACATATATATATATATATATATATATATATATATATATGTATATATATATATATATATATATTTAACGATGTTAAACGACAACTTATTTTTTTTCTTTCTTGAAAATGTAAAACTTCTCAAAAAGATAAATTTTTATTTAATGATTTAATTATTTTTTCTCATTACAGTACACCTTGTTTAATTGAAAAACAAACCTATTCATTGTTAGTGTGAAAATTTTTTAGTTTTTCCTCATGAGAAAATCCAACTTTATTCTAAAAAATATTACAACTTTAGGATATAATTTTTTCATGCGGTCAAAATACTTCTTTGTGTATCGTTTTAAGGGGAGGCCTATTTTTTATAGGGGATCCTCCGAAGTAGAAGACAATCTTTGTAAACTATTTTTCCTATCGCAAATAATGTGAATGTGTGGGAATGTGCCTAACGAGTCACTGTCATAGAACCTTTATCTATTTTACAGGCAATATTTTCATTCATATTTTCACATTAACTGTGATACAAGTACAAAGAGAAGTTTATCACTGTATATCCATCCATCCATCCATTTTCTGAGCCGCTTCTCCTCACTAGGGTCGCGGGCGTGCTGGAGCCTATCCCAGCTGTCATCGGGCAGGAGGCGGGGTACACCCTGAACTGGTCGCCAGCCAATCACAGGGCATATCACTGTATAATGAAAACAAAATACATTAAAACTAAAAACTAAAAAAAATACATTAAAACTAAACTAAAAATATATAAATACATTAAAACTAAAAATATGCAGGTTTTTTTGGCAAGCGTCTTTGGTCATTGTCACACTATTAGGCATTATGTGTTCAGCTACACGCTATTTATGTTAGCATCTGCTTTGTAAAAAAAAATGTGCATGTAGTTGTGCTGTTGTTCTTAAACCCCATGATGTTCTCCAATGTGAGAAAAAACTTTTAGATAACTCGAAATTTGATCGTCTTGTCATGAACGTTGAGGGGCAGAAAGTGGAGATTATGTGACAACTTGGGTTGCAGATACATGTCATCTGGAAGTCAAAGATGCCAAAACAGGAAATGGGTCAAGTTTAGATGGGATTATTTTTTTTCGTATTATGCGGATGGCCGGCGAGATGTTTCCAATGCGTGGCAGGTGAAGTCAGTCAAGAAACAATTGAATGGGAAAAGACAAAGGCAGGACAGTGACTATTTGGCCAGGGAATCAAGCAGTACATATTTAGTGTGACGAATCAGAGTTCTTATGACAGTGTTGTATGTTCACATGAACGTACTGACATGCTGTATTGTGCAAACTGGCACACGATATCCCGGTTTAAGCCTCAAGACTAGTCGACTGCTGAGCATCTGTGCCTTATTTATTTATTTTTTTTACCCTCTCTTTTTTGCACGCTTCTGTGCATTCACTTGAGGATGCAACACATGCGAAACGCTTGATTTTATTGGCGAATGACTGTCTGGCAATACCGTTGACACTCACTGGATGCTTATGTATCAAATATTGTGACTTTACAACTGTTAGAATGCTCAGTTTTGAGAGGTATTCGTTTAACAAGGATTATTATTGTGCTTGCAGTTGGCAGTGGTGTGGCGTTATGCTGCATCATACTGAGACTGTTTCTAATCATTTAGACGGTGACCAATTCATGTATATTACAGTACAGTACAGTGGTGCCCTGAGATAAGAGTGACCCGATTTCCGAGTTTTTGGAGATACGAGCCATCGTTCGGAAGATTTTTGACTTTGCAAACAAAATATTGAGATATAAGCGCTGTATGGTGGCAGTGAACACATCTCAACTCACTTCACAACAAGCAGCACTTTGGCAGATAGTGAATTTTCTTTCCAAGAAGATGTCTCAAGTTGTTTATTGACACCCGCTGTTGAAGATCAACAAAGAAAATTACATATTGTGAATTAAAAAAACAACTACATTGCTTTGCTTTGGACACTTTAAGTCAGTTTAGCTCAATGCTAACAAACAATGCAAAATGCCATAGACTGACTAACAAATAGCATGGATGTTGTGGTGTTACACCCTTTAAGCAATGGATATTTGAACACAAAGGGTGGAGCACCAAATGTAAACAGATGACATAACAATACTCACAGGCACCACTGTACAAGGTCTCCTGACTAACACATCATAATCACAAAGATAATATTGTTCACAATTACCTGGAACATGGCATTCAAAAAAACCTTGGGTGAGGAGCCACTTGCTTTGTAAAAATAAATATATTTGCAGTAAACATTGACCTGCCTCCAGATCGTAATCATACAATTGTTTAAGGTTACTTTGATCAAAAATAACCTTGGATAATGAGCCACATGCTGCTTCCCCAAGACATTATTATCTGTTTTGGAAATAACTGACACCACATTTTTACAATGGGGGGAAAGTAGACATTATTTGAGGTGTGGCCACCATTTGAAAGAATATGGTTTTGAAATCTATTGACTTGTTTTCTACTGCAAAGACTGTGACATAGCTCCACAAAAATAGGTCAGGCAGGAACAAGCAATCACAGTCACGGAAGTTTCTTATTAAATTAATATATTACTATTTACTGCCAAGTGGTCACCAGAGTGGGGTTGAAGGTGTGCGTGTGTGTGTGTAGCATATGGTCGGGGATAGTGGAGGTCACTTCAACAAAGTCAACGGTGATTTGGCAACCAATCAAGGTGAAGCAGGAGCCACTCTGGTGGTGCCGTAAGCGGTAATTAAGTGACACTGGCAGAGCGTTGCCGTTTGAAGGGGACTATTTTCAGCCATTGCGTTCCTGTTTGACAGCATGCGGCGATCCCATATGAACCGTGCCATGGCAATATGGCTCTTTGGAAGAACAAAAAAAAAGAGCGGCATTCACATGGGGTCCAATCGTATATGGAGAGGTGGCGAGACTATCAGTCACATTTCCAAAGGCGTCCCAGTAGATTTGAGATTGTGCCTCAGATAGCTCGATCACTGACGTCTGTTATTTCTGTCTGGGACATTGTGTGAGTCTGGATTCAGTGTGTGATGCTTCTATTGGGTTTGAAACTGATCGTTTCATTGACAAAAGCAATATGTGTGCAACAGTAATACAATGCATTTTGATAATATATACTATAATATATATATGTGTGTAATATACTGTACAGTGGTACCTTGACTTACTACTATAATTAATTCCCTGACCAAGCTCGTATCTTAAAGTCCCTGTAAAGTGAAGTGTCTTCTAAATGTGACACACCACAGAGAAGAGTGTTCGCGGCCAAATTTGAATGATTGCAAACTATTTCCAAGTATAGAAAAATGAGGCTTAAAAATTGTGAAAAATCAAGGCATTCTCTCCGCTCACAAACGCTGCGGGCGTGTCTGTTGAAAGCACTGAAGCCACGCTCCGCTCAACTGTCAATGAAAATGGATGCTACTTTGTCTGGTATCTTTCTTATGTCTACACATAACTCTATGTTTGAGCTGTGAAAATATATCTACTTAAAACCTGTTTTTGTGGCTGTAATATATCCAGTCAGGTCGTTGTGGGGCTTTTTCACGCTGCGACAAGGCACTTTAAAGCGGCCACACCAGCGTGAAGCCTTGTCCACATGCTGGCTGTTATGTCAGTCCTTTTTGTGCCCTCGCTCTTCTGCCTTCTCTTTGTGACATGCGCATACTCACTGCTGACAATGAGGCGTTCTAAAGCGGTCATGCCAACATACTATCCGAAGGGAAAATGCACTTTCTGGGTGTAGGCATAGCTAACTCGATAAGTGCACATTGCAATTGAACCTGATAACCACTGATGCAAATGAAGGCGCTCAAGCTGTAACATAGTGGGGTAGGGGTGAATCATGCCGGACTCCAAAGTGCACCACACGGCACCGTTCTACCCATGACCAGAAAAATCAGGAAAAAGGAAATGTTGAAAAGTAGTGAAATGCTATTTCTTCACATTGCAGTACCACATAGTTCATAGTCTTTGCACATTTTCAGCAATTACCTTTAAACATAAAAACCACCACCATCTTTTTTTATCACTTTTTTCTAACAAAGAAAAATAGCACTGACTTGTGCAAGAATATACAGGTGTTAGAAAGCGTAATTACTGCACATACTGTAGTATTGTTGAATGTGTGCCTTTAAGGGGTGTGGCCTCGTGAGTGACGTCAGCAGCTGTTTTATTTATTTATTTAACTTTTATTACCCAGGTAAGGGCTTGGTTCGGGTTCTCATTCTCTAATTCAGATTCTCATTTGCAATGCTGACCTGGCAAAACCTGGTGTCCCGACCCGACCTGGTGTCAGTTGGGTTGGCCATTTACCACACAGTTAGTTTAGTCTGAGCGTCTGTTCCGTGCTCCTTGTGAGTGTTTTTAGTTTGTATTTTTGTGTTTGATTGTTTTCCTTGTCTGAAATTGCATATGCAACTGTGGCATTACATTACATTTTTTTTTCACTTCACTCGAGCAGCACCGTCTCTGAAGTTTGCTTGTAACTTAAATTTTGGCTCGCAACAAAAAGCAAAAAATTGACTAGGTGACGGCTCATAACTCGTAAAAATTGGTTGGTGCACGCGTAAGTCTTGGTAACATTGTATGGCATCTTTTTTCTGGAAATGCCACCATGCACCTCAGCTTTACAGATGCCACCTGTGCTGTGCATGTGGTGTGTTGTGGGAAAGATGTCTGGACAGATTGTGGTATCACTCATCGTCAAATTAGTCATGTAGTAAAGGGGATTACCACCTGAGGGTGAGTAAAAGGGAGACGTCTATTTGAAGTGCAGCATTAATTTTTTGGTTGAAATGGTGCACATATGTTTGGGTTAAAGGATTTTTTTGTTAGATATATAACTACCAAAAAAAAAATGGGGGAAAAGGTCATTACTATTGTAATTTTAATTAATTATGTGTATTTATTTATTTTATATGGTTTTTTTTTGCACATTGCTTTTATTTATATGACTGCTAACTAATCTACAGTATTTATGGTGTAGGCCGACTGTATAGTGGTAATGTATTTACAGATTTCTACTTAAACAATGACTGATTACTATTAACATGACATCAATGGACATGACACTCCGACAGAAAATGCTATTACAAAATAGCAAATGCAATATTTTAGTGAAACATCTTAAAATAAATCTGATATAACTCTACACTTCAGTCACATATTGATTGTTTCATTGGTTGGTGTTCTGTAAAGGGAACATCATAACGAAACGATCAGTGTCCGAATACCACTGTGGAATATATTGTGACCCATTGTAGTAGCCTGCAGCAGATCCAAGGTCAAACACATTAACTCCAGCTCATAACATTACCTTTACTTTGTGCATCACTACTACAAGGAACAGCGTTGCTTTTGGTGTCAGATTTCCTTTATCTGTGCTGCACAATGGCTGAGTTGATGCATACAAGAACAAGACATCAATTTGCACTCGCATTTCTCGACTTTTGAAAGGCGGATGTATTCTCTGTACACGGCACTGCTTTACTACACTCAATAACTCAACACATTTTGCAGGCGTCTTCAAAAAAAATTCATCCCACAAAGACAGTTTTATTTAGCAAAGTGAAATTTGGGAGTCATGACTATCACGAGTAGATCCACAAAAATGTCCCTAGACGCCACCCAAAAAGACACAGGAAGTCTGGAATTTTGGTTCAAAGTGGCCATATTAGCGTAATTTAGACCATTTCCAAATGTCTTAGCCATTGTAAGATGTACGGTGCGGCCCCTTTAAGGAGCAAGGGATGGAAAAGGAGAGAGAGAGAGAGAGAGAGAAAGAAAGAGAGCACAAGTGCGAGGTGGAGAGCTGTTGCTGCTGTGTGTAAGTTGCACATGACGATAATTAAAGTTGGGTCCACAGATAAAGACTGCCCACTCATTCCTGTATGAGAGGGAACATTGGAATTAGCCCTGAAGCGCGTATTCCTGACTTCAGGCCTGGAGCTCAAAAACAGAGTTCACCTGCACCCCAACTGGAGTCTGGAGCCTTGAGCAGGAACTACAAAGGGATTTTGTCCGATCGCTACTAAATTTGAACCACTTATACTAAGCAAATGTGTGGCAAGAAAACAAAAACATTAATTGAAGCAACATATGGGAAGAGTATGGCGGTGAAGTTTGATGACCTGCCATGAAACTCTAATTAAAGTCGGCTCCACAAAGTCTCAAGTGTGGGTGCCTAATCGATTTTATTGATAATTCGATTTTATTAGTCAGGAGGATTATTTTTATGGACTTGCACTTATGAACAAACATGACTGTGAACAGAGAGGAGCTACTTTATATAAGCACAGTCACTGCCGCCAATTTAGTGACTACATCGCTATTTTAGTGACTTTTCCCACACCTCTCGCGGCTATTTTTCGCAAAAGCAAATAGTAACGTTATTTCCCCTTAAGAAACAGACAAACAACATGAGCGGAATCATTTTGACATTGTTTTCTGTATGATAAGAAAGGAGCTGAGTGAAAGGTTGTCACCGAGTCATGAACACTGCGAAAGACATGGTATCCATTTATACGATTTGAAAGTAGTGATTTATCATGTTGAAAGTTTGGACCTGAGGTACGTGCTTCCAAGCCACGAGTATTTTGCTGAAGTCGCCTTGGCTCACCTGTAAAACTCTACGTAAGAAAAAGACCATGAGAGAGCTGGAGATATGGAACAGCCAAACCATGCAGTTTGATGCTTAATTTTATGATGTTTCATTGTTTAACATTTCCTGAAATGTGGTGGCACTGGTTAGCACATCAGCCTAATTCAGAGGTGGGTTCAAATCAGGACTCCGGCCTTCATGTGTGTCCTCGCCGTCCCTACATCGATTTGATCAGAGTAAGAATTCCTTTTAACATTATCTGTAGAGAAAAAAAGGATTTCTTCCATTTTTTTTCTGTAGAATTTGATGTAAGTTAATGCTAGGACAATAATTCGCAAACCTTGTTTGGTATTTGGAGCAAAAAAAAAGACAAAAGAAACAAAAGCAAAACTTGTTTTGAATAATGTCATTGTCATTTGCTTTTTCTAAGGGAAGAGGAAAAAATCAATAACGATCAGAAATTGGATTTTTGGTAGGAAAAAAAAAACAAACAATAACCTGCAATTTTATGTTAAAGCCATATCATCAATTCCTAGTCAGAGTTTGACCAAACGTTTTTGATGAATGTGAAATCCTTAATAGATTCATCAGCGCACGCTACTGCCATAAATGTATATATGCAATAACCCCACACAACCCTCGCATTGGCTTCAAATTTGTGTTTAGAATTGCATGGTGCGCCAGGCAGGATTAAGACACTATCGTCGGCCATAAATGGCATATAACTAGAGAGCATCTGAAAGCCTCTCTCAAAGACGCCTTGTAATGTGCAATTGGGAGATGACTGTGTTGCTTCACCCTTTATGCCTTTGGCAAGCCACTGCCATCTTTCTCTCTCTCTCTCGCTTTCTCTGTTCTGCACCGGGGTTTTTACACAGGTGTCAGCACATCTACGGCATCCCTGACTGCACATGGCGCGTCAGAGCATGCAGTTCGGCAATTAAAAGAGAGCTAAATAATCGAGAGCTACTGTATCCGGAGTGGTCGTGAGGCAGAGGACACGAGGCGGTGGGGTTACTGTGTTGTGAGTTGTTCAACTTGATGCACCCAAACATTATGGACACCTTTTCAGGCACCCATGATTATCTGAGAGCAGCCTTTTACATGTTTAAAGCCACACACCCCCTTTGACATACTGACTGAGTTGTCGCCCCCCTGCACAAAAATAATAGGCACTTTTCTGGACTTACATGGTCACCTTGGCTATGGTTACACTGCAGGTGAATTCAATTGTTTTTCCCAATGTGCCATGTATCTGATTTCTGGGAGACACTCGATTACCAGGTCTCATGTCTCCCAGAACTGGGCCGGTCTAGTGATACCAAATGGATAATTTTTAATCTTTATTATAATTGTTTTTTAAATCAGGTACATTGACAGTTGGGCGGCACGGTGGACGACTGGTTAGAGCGTCAGCCTCACAGTTCTGAGGAGTGGGGTTCAATCCCCGGTCCCGCCTGTGTGGAGTTTGCATGATCTCCCCGTGCCTGCGTGGGTTTTCTCCGAGCACTCCGGTTTCCTCCCGCATCCCAAAAACATGCATGAATTTGAGACTCTAAATTGCCCGTAGGTGTGAATGTATGTGCGAATGTTTCTATGTGCCCTGCGATTGGCTGGCAACCAGTTCAGGGTGTACCCCGCCTCCTGCCCGATGATAGCTGGGATAGGCTCCAGCACGCCCGCGACCCGATTGAGGAGAAGCGGCTCAGAAATGGATGGATGGATGGATGTCACTTGACTATGCAGATTTCAGAAGACTTTTATTTTGAAATCCAATCCAAATCCAATCTGCATGGACCTTGTTTTGATGGCGTTCTGGGATGGTCCAGTGTCCCCCAGAACTTAATCGGACTTGCAATACCTAAAAGATTTTTATTTATTTTTTAAAATCATGTACAATTGTAGTCATATGCAGATTTCAAATAAACTCATTAAATGCTACTTCAAATCCAAATTTAACCTAGACAAGTAGACAGCCTACTTTCTTCCAAAGTGGATTAGTCGCGTGATCACAGTGATATAAGTTAATTTTCATATAATTAATTTAAATCCAGAGCATCGATGTACCCCTCGCCAGACGCTGTATGGACAATAACCCTGCATAGTGTAATGTATTGTGAGTTTGCTTTCATTTTCTGTGGTTGCTTCTCCCATTGTGCCTCTCGCTTACTGTACTGAGGGCGCGGGGACCGCGGAAGATAGACCATAAATAAACGCAGCTACAATCTTGAACAACCTACTCGTTTGGATCTCGTCATTCACATTTCCAAATATTTATTTTACACATAGTTTACAGACAGCTTCGGTCGTATTGTCGGACTTAACACATCCAAAATATTGCCAAAATAGTGACGTGACGTACCTTTACTCTCGTCAGCAATTTCATCTTCCGCTGTTGCACTTCTTCTTCTTCTTCTCCTCACTTTTTTGTTCTTTCGTTTCAGTGCACAGGGTTCTAAGTTCCAAGACGCGATGGTGAAAAAATATAATCGCTACTGTGCATGTTACTCAAAAGGTTATTTCTTTCGAGGTTTCAATTCAAAAGAGCGAGTGAGTTTAGTGACGTAACCAAATTTCCTTAGCTAGGCCGCAATAGGTCAAGAGAGTAGAGACTAAGCGTGGGTCTCAATTCTCTTCCCAGCTTCTTGCTCCTTTCGCCAATAGTATCGTATACAACGACAGCTACCCGGCAAGGAGAAAAATGAGGTGAGCCGCAGAAAATGCCTTCCGGATGGCATAGTTTTCTTCCAGATTTGTCTGTGTCGAACATTTTATCAAACATATTTTCTATTGATATCGATCACGTCTATCACGATACATGTTATTGATTTATCGGCCAGCCCTACGAGGGCTTCAGCAAACAAGCAGCGCCTCGTTTTTATGTGCATGCGCAACAAGGTGTCCTGTTTTGTGCGCATGTATGTCACTTCACGGACTCATTCCGTCCGTCCACATTAGAAGTCACATTTGTTTTTATAAGGTGAACGACTACATGAAAAGATCGGATTAAACAAAAAAAATCGGAATTGGGCATCCCTAGAGAGTTCGTCCACCCCTAGCCTCCACATACAACATAAAAAACACTCATGGGCACCTTCCATACACCTTACAGCAGCATATCTCAAACTTTTTAAACCACGCACCCCCTTCAATATCCCGACAGAGTTGGCACACCACATTTCCATTATAGAAAAACAATTAATAAGCACCTTTCAGAGGGTTCATACACTTTTTTTAGCAATAGTTTTCTTTGACTCCTTGGCATTTTGTTCGCAAACATAATATTTCAGAATCCACGTTCAGTTGAGAGCCAGTGAATGCTCCATTTGTTTACTTTATGCTAAGGTTGTGAACTGTCACATTATCTATAGTGTGACGTTGCACTTCCGTGTCAATTTAAATTTTAATTTTACATTAAATAATTTTATTACTGTTTTACACATTCTAAATATTATCCATATAATATTTCCATGACCTTTCCAAAACCTTAGAGAACATTTTGTTTTTCGTTAACTTTTCAAGGACTGTGAAAATTCACTTGCAATTTCCTTCTCTTTTCCGGGGTTTTCATGATGGTACAAACCCTACTTTCCGGAAACATATCATTCATACATAATCATATTTCAAGTTTGAATTCTCGAGTTTGAGTTTTTTTAACACTGTACAGTGGAATTGTAATCTACACAAACACTGGGATACAAGGCTTTTTGTGATGCCATTACCCCTTTTGTGCATTCATACTGTATCCACACACAGACACACACACATTCTCTGATGTGACCTTCAGCCATGCGGCCTGGCATTCAATTACCTCGCTGTCAGTGGCCCATCCAGCCCAGTGGCTGCACGCCCTTGAGAGGCTCTCTGCAGCCATTTCGTCCAGTGAGCCCACTGTATGTGCTGTTAAGAGTGTCCTCATTGCAAGTGTATGTACAATCATTCTTCTTTTTATTTTTGGAAGAAGGGATTTACAGTGAGCATATGTTAACCATGAGTGTTCATCATTCAGCCACTCTATGCTAATCATTAGCTACCGTATATGCTATTTATACCTTAGCATCTGCTTGGTAAAACGAATATATGAATGCAGTATAATCTAATTAGCATATTGCTGCATTGATTTTACACATAAACCTTCCCCAAACTTTCTAAGCCACACATCCCCTTCAACCACAATTATGGCAGAAAAAAAATCAGAACAAAGCCTGTTTAATATGTCATATGACAGCTTTTCCCAAACTTTTGAAGCCACACACCCCCTTCAGTACACAACAGTTTAAACAGTTAAATCAGAAAGACCATTTAACGTATTGCTACTTTGTTATAGCTCTGTCTTGCTAAAATCTTTTAAGCCGTGCATCCCCTTCAATGTCAGTTGGCGCGCTCCGTTCAATGTCACCATGAACCCTCCAATCCCAACCCATCCATCCATTTTCTGAGCCGCTTCTCGTCACTAGGGTCGCGGGCGTCTCCTGCCCAGCTGTCAGGGCAGGAGGCGGGGTACACCCTGAACTGGTTGCCAGCCAATCGTAGTGCACATACAAACAAACAACCATTCACACTCACAGTCACACCTACAGGTAATTTAGAGTCACCAATTAATGCATGTTTTTTGGGATGTGGGAGGAAACCGGAGTGCCCGGAGAAAACCCACGCAGACACGGGGAGAACATGCAAACTCCACACAGGCGGGACCGTGGATTGAACCCGGGTCCTCAGAACTGTGAGGCTGACGCGCTAACCAGTCGGCCCAAAAACCCCAAAAATAAAAAACATAACAAAACAAAACAAAACAACATTTTATTTCGGTGGCACGATGGCTGACTCGTTAGCACATCCCCCTCACATATCTGAGGACCTGGGTTCAGATCCGGCCTCCCCTGTGTGGAGTTTGCATGTTCTCCCCGTCCTTTTGTGGGTTTTCTCCGGGTACGCCAGTTTCCTCCCACATCCCAAAAACATGCTTGATAGGTTCATTGAAGACAAAATTGCCCATAGGTGCAAATGATTGTTTGTTTATATATGCCCTGCGATTGGCTGGCGACCAGTTCAGGGTGGAGCCCGCCTCTCGCCCGAAGTCAGCTGAGATAGTGAGGATAGGCGGTACATAAAATGGATGGATGGATGAACATTTTATTTCACATCATAACAGCTTTTTCACATTTTTTTTTTTTTTTTTACGCTGCCCACCCACTTCAATACCACAACAGAGTTGGTGTACCCCCGTTGGTTGCACCAGAATTCCCTCATCCAGGCAAAAAAAAAAAATCAAAAATCAAAACAAGCTTGTTTGATTTTATCTAAAAAACAACCTTCCACAAACTTTTAAAAGCCTCGCACCACCTTCAACATCCCAACAGAGTTGCCGCACCATTATCCATACCCCCACCCAGACAAAAACAATAAAATAATCAAAGCAACCCTGTTTTATTTTATCTCGTACACAGCCTTCATCAAATTTTTTAAGCCACATACCTTCCTTCACACCTGGCGCACCCATATCCCTGGGAAGAGA
Source organism: Phycodurus eques (assembly GCF_024500275.1). Lineage (NCBI taxonomy): Eukaryota > Metazoa > Chordata > Actinopteri > Syngnathiformes > Syngnathidae > Phycodurus > Phycodurus eques. The sequence continues at coordinate 15,674,494 of NC_084531.1, forward strand.
ATCCCCCCTTCTTTTGTGGAAAAAAAAAGTCCCACAAAACTGATGTAAACGTGTAAATATTTTACCAGACTGTCATTACACGCTTTCGCACCTCCTGGAGGGCGCTCAGGCTTTGGGAATCCATGCTTTTGCTTTTGATGCTCACTGAGCTGAAGTCTCATGAGAATTGCCCGAGTCTCACAGGGATTGCTGAGGTTTTGCATCAAATTCTTTCGAACTTCAAATTTTCCCACTTCAAATGTATGTTCCACTGCGTCCTTTAGTGCTTTACTATTGTCAAAACAAACATGCGTGCTCGGCCTGATTGTAGCCCACAATGTGCCTTTGGAGTGTATTTAGTGAAGTCGTGAGTGGGATGCTTTTTATGTTGCACTTGAAAACAAGTTGAAATCTGTGGTGGAATTAACCCCATTTACCCCCCCCCCCCCCCCCACCATTCTGCCAAAATGATTGCAATATTGCTATGGACAGCTGCCTGCTGATGGGCCTTGAACAGATGTCTCTTATTGGTTTATACCATTTATCAGCATGGAGTAAATAGTTTTACTATTTTCACGTCATTTTTGCTCATGTTTGTGCTTTGCCCTATTATGAAATAAAACGTATAGCCGTACAAATTAAGTCAAGTTTTCACTCTGTACAGATTATCTACTTCCAACTTTACAGGTGATGTTTTGCTTAATGCTTTAAATGTCATAAAAGTATGACGTTAAATAAGGTGACCACTGGAAAATAATAAAGTAAAACTACTCGCCTTTTAATGAAGCCTAACGGATGAAATGGAAATTCAGGGACAGTAAAAATGCACTTTTAATGGCAAGCTTATTTGGTCATTTCTATGCTTGTCATTATCAATTGTACTTTTAACCATATCTTAATTACGTTAGCATCTGCATAGTAAAAAAAATAAAAAATTGTGAATGCGAGTGATATTTAATTTGGTGTACTCCTCATATTGGACTGACAGAGCAGCAAGACTCTTTCTTATGTGGCATAAAGTTCCATTTCCACTTTATGTTGGGTATTGTACAGTAATTGTATTTATTCAACACCTAAATAAATATAAAACAAAAAGAAAGCTATGAATAAAATTCATTTCTTAGGCGTTACTTTCTTGACACTGAGTGACATCACACAGCCGATCAGTGGTATTGATATAATAACTGATCTCTATTTCAGCAGTCACTGAAAGCCCAGCCAATAACAACAGAGGCAGAATGTACGGGAAACATAAGTGGCAGAGAGCAGAGTAAAACATGCCGACTGAATGGTGGTGGTTTTAAAGTAGCATTATATGACATGTATCCATTGTCGAGAGCATGAATATTCCCACTCATTAAGTGCTCACAAACATAAATAAAGGAAATGAAAATGCTGAATGCTGTGATCAAGCCACTGCCGATTGCGCCCCCTTGAGGATCCCCTAATGAGATTGGACAATTATTAGCTCTGGGAGTCTTCACAGGATCCAAAAATAATGTCCAGCCAGCAACCAGAACCCTCCTTAACGTTCATCAGCAGAGAAAACCATGCATCTTTTTCTCTCCCTTTTCCTGGTGAGTTTGAGCTTGTGCTTGACGTCAAGTGACTCTACTTAGCTCAGGCAAACAATGTCTCCAGTGTGAAGTTGTGCAGGAAATCTGAAGCTGTGGAAAAAGCCTTTGATATCTATTGTCCATTCAGTCTTAGCAACAGAAAAAAAAAAAAAAAAAAATGTTTAATGTCAGCGCTTTGCATTTCAAAACCCACACTGGGCCAAATACATTCTCTCTTCAAAAGAAAAGGCCACCACTCTTGTTTTCTAGGCTTTTATCCTGGAAACATCAGAGCGTATTGTTATATACTTACATATATTAAAAAAGTGGTTGTCTGTGTAATACTCTCTTTCATTTACAACACCTTAACTAGTCACTACAATATTCTGCAGTCAACAGAGGGACTTGTAGGCAGCACAAACAACCTGCTGTTATTTGGATTATGGTAAGAATAGATCAAATCAACTAAAGTTGCACTGATGTGTGGATGTTATTGATTTTATAACATTTACTAAGCTTGGTTAAGCTATGTTTTCGGCTAAGCTAAGCATATGTACAGATTTCTTTGCCCACAAGCTAAATTGCTTGCTAGCTTACAGTATTGTAACGGAAGATACCAAAATCAGGCAAATTTCCTTTGTTTGGATTGAAAAAGCAATAAATCAATAAATGAAATAATAATAATGAATAAAAATAATTCAAGCCTCACTGCTATCTATAACTGTTATAAAGCTAGTCTCGCGCTATCTTTTCTGCAAAGCTAGGCTTTTGGGCAGCATAATTTATTTTAAACTGAGAAATATGAAGATCCATGAGAAATTAAATCTTTTATCTCATAAATTAAAAGTGGATTACAAGGCAGCGTATGCAAGTTTTCAAAATTAGAATGAATTAATGAATTAAACTCATTAATTAAAGATAATTTTAACAGTATTCTTTCAGGTCAGACAGTTTTAATATATGACAAAAAGTTTTATTTTAACTGCAAATTCCAGTTGGGCCCGGTGGCTGACTGGCTAGCACATCTGCCTCACAATTGTGAGGACCCGGGTTCAAATCCCGGCTTCTCCTGTGTGGCGTTTGCATGCTCTCCCCCGTAACTGCGTGGGTTTTCTGGTTTTGTCCCACATTTCAAAAAATATGAATGCTAGGTTAATTGAAAACTCTAAATTGCCCATAGGTGTGAATGTGAGTGTTTATGGTTGTTTGTTTATATGTTCCCTGCGATTGGCTGGCGACCAGTTCAGGCTGTATCCCGCCTCTCTCCCAGTCAGCTGGGATAGGCTCCAGCACAGCTGTGACCCGGGTGAGGATAAGCGATACGGAAAATGAATTAATTGAATGAATGCAAATTGCAGCTAATTTGTTTTCCCTTCATTCTTCAATTTTTAAAATATTTTTTTTGTGACACACAAGCTAACTTGCTAGCTAGCTATGAAAATCTGGATTTGCCTTTTAACCAGCCCTCGTTTGAATTAAAATAACAATATAGCAAAATTAAATCAAATTTAGTGTCACTGGTATATGGATTTTATGGATTTTTTACTAAAATAGGCTAAGATATCTTTTTGGCAGGAGTATTTGTACATTAGCATTGTTTCTAACATAGGTTTTTGAAAGAAAATGTTTTAATTATTCAGTGGATGTTTACAGAATTTTTCCAAGAATTTTAAAACAACCTTTCCTTTATCTCTCAATTAGAATTTAATTTAATTAATATTACATCAAAAAGATGGGTGGAACGGTGGGCGACTGGTTAGAGCGCCTGCCTCACAGTTCTGAGGACCGGGGTTCAATCCCCGGCCCCGCCTGTGTGGAGTTTGCATGTTCTCCCGTGCCTGCGTGGGTTTTCTCCGTGCACTCCGGATTCCTCCCACATCCCAAAAACATGCATGGTAGGTTAATTGACAACTCTAAATTGCCCGTAGGTGTGAATGTGAGTGCGAATGGATGTTTGTTTCCATGGATTTTATAACATCTACATAGCTAGGCTAGCTGTCTCTGCAGGGTAAACCAACTGAAAATCGTAGTTTACACACAGGATCAATTTTCTGATTGCCCCTAATATTAAAGTCCTCCCTTCATCATACAATTTTAAATCCTTCATTCTGTAGCACAAAAAGATTATTGCGTACTACTAGCTATTTTGGTTTATAGCATGTTGCTATCTAACAGTATTCTGTTCATAGCTCCCAAACTCCCTGTCCAAGCCCCTAATCCAATCTTTACATGGATTAAAATAGCAATATACAGTACTGCATCAACAAGGAGTCAACCTTTAATAGATATCATGGATTAGGTCATCTTTAAAACCTTTAAAAATCCAAAACTTTTCATCTCCTTGTGGCTGAGATGTGTCCGTACAATACAATTGGGGATTTGGGGATTTAACAAAGAAATGAAGTATTGTTGACCCACTGGATGGCGATATGGGTATAGAAATACACTGTAGCTTTACTTGGTTCCCTCTTTTGATCAAGAGGCACAATAGTAAACCAGATTCCAACAGATGAGTCTGAAAAATATATAATTTGATTTAATCTGCTTCTGTTTCAGCGCAGAATCTGCACCGGCTGAAACGACCAAAGTGGATTAACTCTATGACAGGATAATGCCGATTAAAATGATAAACACACTCACTAAGCGATCCATATGGCCTTTCAGAGATGGAGTCCAAGCATTTTTTGTTGAGAGGAGAAGCATGTGGATAAATTATCTGACTTTTGTTTCCAGTTTGTCAAAAACAATTTGACAGGTCATGGTAGTATAATTTCATTACATCCCTCAAGCACTAAGGACTTTTTTTGCAAACTATTTTACAATAGCTTTCCGCTATTCCCTTTTCACATACAGTAGCTCTGTTACACATCTGGTTAGAGTTAGGGTTTCAAACAAGGGGCAGCGTTTCAAAGTTGGGTTTGAAACCAAGGTTAGGCTTTCAAATTAGGTCTTCAAGCCTGGGTTATGGTTGCAAACTAGGGTTCGGGATTCAAATTAGAAAATTAGTGTTTGAAGACAGGGTTTGCTTTTTTATAAGGGTTTCAAACAGGATTTAGCATTTCAAAGTTTGGAGCCAAAGTTAGGGTTTCAAATTTAGGTTAGGGTTTCAAATAAGGGTTAGAGTTTTAAAGTAGCATTTGCAACCAAGGTTAGACTTTCAATTTAGGGTTTCAAAATACGGATATGGTTTGAAATTGCACTTCAAGTGTTTAAAATTTGGTTTGTAAACTAGGGTTAGGGGTTTGAAATTAGGGTTTCAAGCCCGAGTTATAGTTTCAACAGTAACAATTTATTATCGATAATAAAATAAGAACAGAATGTACAGCACAAAGTGAGCTCTAGGTAATGGAAGAGACTCACTTTCCAGGCACTTGCAGTAATCTCCCTGTTGCACATCAGAAGTTAATTATGAAGTGGCTTGCTTACATTTAGACTTTATTACACAGTACCGTGAAAAAGTATTGGCTCCCCTCTCAAATTTTTTATATTTTTGCATAGTTTCCCCACTTGAATGTTTAAGATCATGTTTTTAAAAGGTGATTTCATTTATTAAGGGAAAAAAAAGCATTTCAGTTACCTGGCACTGTATGAAAAAGTAATGGCCCCCTAAACCTAATAACTAGTTGGGTCATCCTCAGCAGCAACAACTGAAATCAAGCGTTTTCTGTAACTGGCAATGAGTCTTTCACATCTCTGTCGTGACATTTTGGCTCATTCTTCCTTGCAGAATTGTTTGAATTCACCAAAAATGGGGGGTTTTCGAGCATGATCGGCCTTTTAAAGGTCATGCCACTGCATTTCAATCGGATTCAAGTCTGGACCTAGACTAGGCCACTTTAAAACCTTGTTTTTTTTCTTCAAGCCATTCAGAAGTTGACTTGCTAGTGTGTTTTGGATCGTTATCCTGATGTAGAACCCAAGTGCGCTTCAGCTTGAGGTCACAAACTAATGGCTGAACATTCTCCTTCAGGATTTTCTGTTAAAGAGCACAATTCATGGTTCCATTAATCACAGCAAGTTGTCCAGGTCCTGAAGAAGCAAAACAGCCCTAGACCATCACACTACCACTGTTTCTCTGGTTTTCAGTTGTGGGACTTTGTTTAGTTTGCTTTTTCCATGTTCCTTGTTTACCTTTTTTCGGAAATTAAATATAATTTCTTGAGACTCCTGCCTTGCCTCCCTGCTTCCCTGCACTTGGGTCCTCCACATTTCTACCTTGCCTTCAAAAACCAATCGTGACAGAATGAACCGACCAAAACAGCACCCAGCGGGAAGAACACTGTGTCACCCTGCAAGCCACCAGTCTGCCTCCCAGCGCCCTCAGCCTGCCAACCATACCTACCGTCCTTTAGTAAGCCCTATTGTTCAATCTTCTCTGTCCTTTTCACTTGTGCCCCCCACTTTTTTCCAAGTTATTCACCATGCCCTACCATTTTACCTCCATGTTTTTTTTTAGATTCTGATTTTCCAGATTGTGAAGATGGCCCCAATTTAGTTAACCTGTCTGATTCTGACTGACATGGATTTTGATTTTTTTTTCTTTCTATCTCTCTCTCCTGGTTCCTTCCCTAGTTTTTCCCATCCTAGTCAGTTTTTGTCACGTTTTCCCTTTTCCAGCCCATGTGAGTGCTAGTCTTTTCCCTCTGACCTTTCCTTGGGCACCTGTTTGGCCAAGGACCACCGCGTGGCCAACAGAAGCCTACGCCACCGCCCAAGTAAAGGTCGTCGTCCTCTTTTTTTCTTTCCCCTGTTCCCAAGTCACTTAATTTTTCACCAGTTCCCACACCTTGTTCCACGCCTCCAATTAAGTCACGTCCATCCAAACCTGGCCCCAAGCCACCTCGTTCCGTATCCACCTGTTTTTCCTAGTTTACCTTCCAGAGTCCCTGTGCACTCTGCCCCTCTCGTTTCCTCTGCTCCCAAACCTCAATGGCGGCAGGCTGAGGAAGCGACTGCAGACCCCGTTCCGGCAGCTGCAGCAGGCTCCCGTTCCGGCTCCTCGTCCAGCGGCCGCCACCCGACCCCGCTCCGCCGGCGCTCGTCCAGCGACCACCACACGACCCTGCTGCCTGGCCCCTGCATTGCTGTTGGGTTCGGCACCATGGCCCTCCGCCTAAGTGTTCTACTCTACTGTAACGGACAAGTGTCGCTATACTTTTGTCCACTTAAACTTCTACGTTGAAATAAATAGATTGTTGGATTGTATTAATCCCAATAATTTTCTCATCCTGCTAATGAATGCTTCCGCTTTCATTTTGTTCGTCTGGAATGAAATGTCAGCATGTCCGTTGATGCAGCACCTTAATGAAAGTGTGGTCTGGGGGGTGGCAAACTGGGGAAAATCCATTCCCATAGTGAGCGTTCTGCCGAGGCAGGTAGACCGCCGGTCAGGCTTTGTGGCAGCCAGCTAAGATCAATGGAAGCGCTTGGCAGCTTCTGTTCACGTACAGTATGCAACACCCCTAAACACTGTCACTTTATTGTCTGTGTGCGATAAAGAGTGTGGTTTTAATGCATTTGAGTCATTTTGTTGATTGAAGTGCCTAATTACGTCCTTAGGTGCCCACGGAGTGAGAGAGGAGCCTCGGTTTGTGACGGCGCGTGCCGGAGAGAGCGTGATCCTGGGGTGCGACGTGTCCCCTCCCCTGGATGGCCAGCAGCCCCCCTACGTAGTGGAGTGGTTCAAGTTTGGAGTGCCTATTCCCTTCTTCATCAACTTCCGCTTCTACCCTCCCCATGTCGACCCAGAATACACAGGTGACCACATACATTACAAGCAACCATCATGATCATGAAATGCTAAGTGGATAAATGCCAGTTGTTTGGGTTTCAAACCAAGATTAGCTTTTCAAATTAGGGTTTTTAGACAAGGTTTAGGCTTCTCATTAGGGATTTAAGTCAGGGTTATGGTTTCAAGCCAGAGGAACACAATTATGGAACTCACTGCCAAAGTCATTGTTAGACATTGTGAGAATTATACCACCTTCAAACAGACTCTTCAAAAGTGGTTGAAAACAAACTAGACCTGCTCATGGGTAGACTTTTTCTTTTCTGTTTTAACTATGAATTTTAAACTTTTATGTGAACTGTGACCTATTTTTAAGTAATATTGCTACATTCTGTCCATTTGTCATAGTGTATTGTCTTTTTTACTGTATGTGTTTTATGATAACCACTTTAGGACAACGGATGAAATTTAGCTACTGTGCTAACGCCGGCATACTTACATGATTGCTTTTTTGCTCGTTGATTAATGTGCATTGTCCTAATCAAATAAACAAATGATAAAAACTAACCCGAACAAGTGTTAGGGTTTGAAACCATCCATCCATTTTCCATACCGCTGAACCTCACTAGGGTCGCGGGTGTGCTGGAGCCTATCCCAGCTATTTTCGGGCGAAGGGCGGGGTACACCCTGAACTTGTCGCCAGCCAATCGGTTTGAAACCAAAATTATGGTTTTAAATGAGGGTTTTGACCCTCTGTTGGGTTTCAAACAAGGGTTAGGAACTCAAAGTAGACTTCGAAGACAATTTGGGTTTCAAATTGGGATTTTAGGACAGGTTTGGTTGGGGTATTAAATTAGGTTTTCCAAGTAGGGTTTGAAATTCGTGTCAAGTCTGGTTTAGGGTTACAATTTGGGTTTAGAATGAGGGCTTTAAGTATATGCACGCACACACACACATAATAACCCCTCATATAAGAAATAACTGACACACATCAACGACCGCATTGCCATGTGATTGATCTGTGACTCACACGGTTGATTGAAAGTGAAAGCTCCGCCGATCAGAGATGCATTACACTCCACATGAATCGCATCGTAACCTTAAAAAAATAAAATCCTCCTGCGCTGATTTAGTCAATATGTCTGCACGCTGCCTTCAACGCAACAGGAAATTGCTTCCTCTGATGGTGTGTGTGTGTGTGTGTGTGTGTTTGTGAGTGTGAGAGACAAGATGGCGAACTGTCAGAATGGGGTCACATTTATCCCCTCCTGTTGGCTCCTTTATACTGCGTAGCAAACTCCACCCTGTTAATGTGGTGTCAATGGATGCAAAGCATGGCTGAATTTTAAAGTGCTGAAAGTGAAAATGCCTCCAGACTTTGACTATTGTCTTGATTTATTTTATTTTATTTTTTATTATTATTATTATTTTTTTAAAAAGGGTGTCCCTCCTGTGTAGCTCTATAGTGGCAACGAGTGCTCCTACAGGAGCATGTCACTGTGGACTTGAACCTCTTGACCAACAGCAGGTGTTGCGCTGTGAGACAAACTGCCCCCTTTCAAAGCACATCAGTGTCCACTTTGCTGTGGCCTCCGGATGACTGTGGAGCAGTAGCCGCATGAACACTACAGTCAGATTAAAGCACTTTAAGGTTTCAAGCCGGGGTTAGAGTTTCAAACAATGATTAGGGTTTCAAACTAGGGTTTTAGGCCAAGGTTAGGGTTTGGAAATTAGGGTTTCAATTTGGGCTGCAGCTGTCAAATATTTTAGTATTGGAGCATCCTACAAATTATTTTATCGAATGACACTTTTAAGTTTTGATCACTTTCAGGTACAGTTTGAAGCCAAGGTAAGGGTTAGGAATTAGGGTTTCAATTAAAAACAATATTTTGGGTTTTCAATTGGGCTTTTAAACCAGCGTTAGGGGTTAAAATTTGGGGTTGAAGCCAAGGCTAGGGTTTCAAATGAAACTTGTAATATTTTTTAAATTTATTTATTTAACGAGGTAAGGCCAGTGAGAAGAAGACTAGGTAAATATTTTTTTTTTAAAAAAAGACTTTAAATTAGGGTTAGGTTGTTGTTAGGTTTTCTAATCAGGATTTCAAACTGGGTTTTAAACAAGGGGCTATGGTTTCAAATTAAGGTTTAAAGCCAAACGATGGTTCCAAATTAAGGTTTTAAAACGCGATTAGGGTTTCAAATTAGATTTTTAAGACAGGGTGTGGGTTTCTGTAGGTTTTCAGGTTAGGGTTAGGTTCAAGGCTGTGTTTACCTTTCAAAATTTGATTAAAGTTTAAAATTAATGTTTCAAAAGATTAGTGCTTCAAATTAGATTTCTATTTGATTTATAAGACAGGGTTTTCCAATTCATGTTTCAAGCCCGGTTTAAGGTTTCAAATCAAACGCCTCTCTCATATAGATGACTCCCTTTTTCTGTCAGGAATACTGTAGAACAATGCACGGTAAGTGTAATTATCTCAGCTCATGGACGGACGTTAAATAAATAACTGCTGAACCCATTTGAAATATGTTGTTAACCAAACCAGCAACACCCACTGAGGCACTTAAAAGTTAATTCCATATTTTGGAATCCTACCATTCCACAATTTTGCATGTGTTCATTTTGCAATGAGCTGTATAATTGCTCAACATAATTGAATCTGCTGAAAACCCAACTTTTGAAGTAAATGCTCCCTAATGAAAAGATCTCTTCCTGCTAAACGTTACACTTTGTGCACCCCCTCACAGACTATATTATTTTCCCCTAGTTTATTACCGTGCGTGTTTGTCTCGAGGCTGTATGGAAATTACAGCATTTAAAAACATCTATTTTTATGCAGACTCAAAGCAAAGACCCCATCAATAATTCAGCCGTGCAGCTTGTAAGATTTTCTTTCTGTCTGACTCTCAGGCTCTGGGACAAGCTGCCGACGTAAGATCATCATACTGTACATCTTTCAACAAAACCTCCCCTGGTTTGTGCGGCGTAAGCCACGGCCTGTAGATTTGAAGTAATATTTTGAAGCAGGACCAAAGATTATTAGGGTAAATATTTATGTGGACTTGTTTGTTGACCGACTCCAACCAAACAAAGTAGAATAGCAATTAATAGAGCTTAGACCAAGGGCAAAAATGTCATGAGATGAATGGTTCCTCCCCAGCCCGGTGCGGCCCCGATGCAAGTGGATTGGAACTGCAAAAAGTGGGTCTACTCACCAAACTGACTGGGTGAAACGAAAGACTACACCCTGGATTGGTCAATCACAGTCTGTACCAGCCGACTGTGGGCAAAAGACTACACCCTGGATTGGTCGCTAGTCAATTATTATGTGTCCCAGATAATTGTGGGTAAAAGGCAAACTCACTGGATTGGTTGCCAGTCAGTTACAGCTTGCCCCAGCTGACTTTGGGCGGCCGGCAAACTTTACCCTGGATTGGTTACCAGTTAGTGGCAGTCTGTCCTAGCTGACTATGGGCAAAAGCCAAACTTCAGCCGGGATTGGTCATCAGTCAACCCTAGGTCACAGGACAAGTTTGTATCGGAATAACACCTGTGAAGGGACAAAATGACTCTAAAAGGGCTACTTCAAACCAAAATGTCAAAATGTTATCGGCAGTGTTCGGAAGATTAGAAATGTAGTTGGTTACAAATACAAGTTAACCTGTTGAAAATGTAATAGTAGTGTAACTATTTCAATTACTTTCTCAAAGTAATATAATAGTAGTGTAACTGTTTCAATTACTTTCTCAAAGTAATATAACTAATTACATTTGATTACTTTTTGTAATTTTAACGAATTAACAGCACCCTTTGATCTTTCCTCAAAAGTTAAATGAATCTATTGACAATTCTTTTGAAATCAACCACGTTTGTTTTTTACTCAAATAATAAACTGATAAAACGATAAAGTTCAAATAATGCAACAAACAAGTTTATAATGGCAGCACGGTAACGACTGGTTAGAGCGTCAGCCTCACAGTTCTGAGGACCGGGGTTCAAATCCCAGCTCCGCCTGGGTGGAGTTTGCATATTCTCCCCGTGCCTGCGTGGGTTTTCCCCGGGCACTCCGGTTTCCTCCCACATCCCAAAAACATGCATGGTAGGTTAATTGAAAACTCTAAATTGCCCGTAGGTGTGAATGTGAGTGCAAATGGTTGTTTGTTTATGTGTGCCCTGCGATTGGGTGGCAACCAGTTCAGGGTGTACCCCCCCCTCCTGCCCGATGATAGCTGGGATAGGCTCCAGCGCTCCCGCGACCCTTGTGAGGATAAGCGGCTCAGATAATGGATGGATGGATTAAGTAATGTTGTTACGTGTAGGGTGGCATGGTGGGCGACTGGTTAGAGTGTCTGCCTCACAGTTCTGAGGCCCCGCCTGTGTGGAGTTTGCATGTTCTCCCCGTGCCTGCGTGGGTTTTCTCCAGGCACTCTGGTTTCCTCCCACATCCCAAAAACATGCATGGTAGGTTAATGGACGACTCTAAATTGCCCGTAGATGTGAATGTGTGTGCGAATGGTTGTTTGTTTATGTGTGCCCTGCGATTGGCTGGCAACCAGTTCAGGGTGTACCCTGCTTCCTGCCCGAAGATAGCTGGGATAAGCTCCAGCACTCCTGCGACCCTTGTGAGGATAAGCGGCTCAGAAAATGAATGGATGGATGGATGGATGTTACGTGTAGTTTGTTACTCCCCAACACTGCTTATGTGCTCTTGAGACTTTTTTGTGTGGCTCTACTCGTGATAGACATGCCCACCAAGTTTCATGTTCTGAAACAAAACTGGGTTTGGGAGCTGAATTTTCAAATAATGCTGGGAGAGGTGCCACCGAGCCAATTTTTGTATTCACTTGTTAAGAGTTTCTTTTTTCATGGTAACCACAAGCAGTGATTAAAAACTATTCGCAGCACAGCATTGCCCATCTGTCTAGTACGTGTTTCAAATTTGCTAGCAATCGGACAAAATCATTTTATCATTGAGGGACCACTGGGAATCACTAAAATTAACTGAAAAGGGCTGGTTCAAACCAAAATAACAGCTTTTTGTGTCTTTTCAACCATGCATTCTTGAGTTTTTCATGGATCAACTCATCTTAAATTTTATGTTTCCAAGTGAAACTGACTTGGAGCGCTGATTCGTCAAATAAATCTTCGAGAGGTGCTAAAAAGAATTTGTTTTTATGGTACATTTGGATGTGCAGTATGTGAAAGCCTTAAAAAACGCTTATTAATTTGGCCCAAAATTATGATTAAGATGCACTGTGGTTTGCTTGAGCAGCATCGACTCCCTTGATCTCCTGAAGACACCACGTATCCAACCCGACTCAGCACTTCAACGGCGAGCCCAAAAATAGACCTGACTTTTTTTCAAGACAAACCAGCCTTTTTTTTTCTTCTCCTGCAAGACTGCAGTTGCTGCGCTCTTCTCCTCCCCGTGACGTCACTGACTTTCTGCTAACAAAAAAAGATGTCCATTTTCCACCCAAGCTACGACTGCCCATATATGCATTGCATGTACGTACAGTTCTGCAAGAGCATGTCAGCAGCCTCGACTCCTAGGAACAGGAAGCAGTTCGTACATACCGTTTACACATCAAAGTTTGCAAAGGGGCTTTACCTCAGAACACTTGTCAGGCCTGGCAGA